>NW_028256361.1:0-5269 GCF_048593485.1 Apis florea | reverse complement strand
TTTTTTAAAATTTCGAAGTTTTTAAACCGCTGTATCTTATCTTCTAGTAGGCGTATTTAGGATTTTTTGGGCTCATTTCAAGCGCGAAACTCTCCTCTTTCGACTCATTTCATTCGGGTTTTTCGGAGAGAAACGGTTCAGACGCTATATTCAAAATAGTGGAAGGGTATTTTTGTTTTTTAAAATTTCGGAATTTTTAAACCGCTGTATCTTATCTTCTAGTAGGCGTATTTAGGATTTTTGGGCTCATTTCAAGCGCGAAACTCTCCTCTTTCGACTCATTTCATTCGGGTTCTTCGGAGAGAAACGGTTCAGACGCTATATTCAAAATAGTGGAAGGGTATTTTTGATTTTTTAAAATTTCGAAGTTTTAAACCGCTGTATCTTATCTTCTAGTAGGCGTATTTAGGATTTTTTTGGCTCTTTACAAGCGCGAAACTCTCCTCTTTCGAATGATTTCATTCGGGTTTTTCGGAGATAAACGGTTCAGACGCTATATTTAAAATAGTGGAAGGGTATTTTTGATTTTTTAAAATTTCGATGTTTTTAAACCGCTGTATCTTATCTTCTAGTAGGCGTATTTAGGATTTTTTTGGCTCATTTCAAGCGCGAAACTCTCCTCTTTCGACTCATTTCATTCGGGTTTTTCGGAGAGAAACGGTTCAGACGCTATATTCAAAATAGTGGAAGGGTATTTTTGATTTTTTAAAATTTCGAAGTATTTAAACCGCTGTATCTTATCTTCTAGTAGGCGTATTTAGGATTTTTTTGGCTCATTTCAAGCGCGAAACTCTCCTCTTTCGAATCATTTCATTCGGGTTTTTCGGAGAGAAACGGTTCAGACGCTATATTCAAAATAGTGGAAGGGTATTTTTGATTTTTTAAAATTTCGGAGTTTTTAAACCGCTGTATCTTATCTTCTAGTAGGCGTATTTAGGATTTTTTTGGCTCATTACAAGCGCGAAACTCTCCTCTTTCGACTGATTTCATTCGGGTTTTTCGGAGAGAAACGGTTCAGACGCTATATTCAAAATAGTGGAAGGGTATTTTTGATTTTTTAAAATTTCGAAGTTTTTAAACCGCTGTATCTTATCTTCTAGTAGGCGTATTTAGGATTTTTTTGGCTCATTACAAGCGCGAAACTCTCCTCTTTCGACTCATTTCATTCGGGTTTTTCGGAGAGAAACGGTTCAGACGCTATATTCAAAATAGTGGAAGGGTATTTTTGATTTTTTAAAATTTCGGAGTTTTTAAACCGCTGTATCTTATCTTCTAGTAGGCGTATTTAGGATTTTTTTGGCTCATTTCAAGCGCGAAACTCTCCTCTTTCGACTGATTTCATTCGGGTTTTTCGGAGAGAAACGGTTCAGACGCTATATTCAAAATAGTGGAAGGGTATTTTTGATTTTTTAAAATTTCGAAGTTTTTAAACCGCTGTATCTTATCTTCTAGTAGGCGTATTTAGGATTTTTTTGGCTCCTTACAAGCGCGAAACTCTCCTCTTTCGATCGATTTCATTCGGGTTTTTCGGAGAGAAACGGTTCAGACGCTATATTCAAAATAGTGGAAGGGTATTTTTGATTTTTTAAAATTTCGAATGTTTTAAACCGCTGTATCTTATCTTCTAGTAGGCGTATTTAGGATTTTTTTGGCTCTTTACAAGCGCGAAACTCTCCTCTTTCGACTGATTTCATTCGGGTTTTTCGGAGAGAAACGGTTCAGACGCTATATTCAAAATAGTGGAAGGGTATTTTTGATTTTTTAAAATTTCGAAGTATTTAAACCGCTGTATCTTATCTTCTAGTAGGCGTATTTAGGATTTTTTTGGCTCATTACAAGCGCGAAACTCTCCTCTTTCGACTTATTTCATTCGGGTTTTTCGGAGAGAAACGGTTCAGACGCTATATTCAAAATAGTGGAAGGGTATTTTTGTTTTTTAAAATTTCGGAGTTTTTAAACCGCTGTATCTTATCTTCTAGTAGGCGTATTTAGGATTTTTTTGGCTCATTTCAAGCGCGAAACTCTCCTCTTTCGAATTATTTCATTCGGGTTTTTCGGAGAGAAACGGTTCAGACGCTATATTCAAAATAGTGGAAGGGTATTTTTGATTTTTTAAAATTTCGGAGTTTTTAAACCGCTGTATCTTATCTTCTAGTAGGCGTATTTAGGATTTTTTTGGCTCATTACAAGCGCGAAACTCTCCTCTTTCGACTGCATTTCATTCGGGTTTTTCGGAGAGAAACGGTTACAGACGCTATATTCAAAATAGTGGAAGGGTATTTTTGATTTTTTAAAATTTCGAATTTTTAAACCGCTGTATCTTATCTTCTAGTAGGCGTATTTAGGATTTTTTTGGCTCCTTACAAGCGCGAAACTCTCCTGTTTCGACTTATTTCATTCGGGTTTTTCGGAGAGAAACGGTTCAGACGCTATATTCAAAATAGTGGAAGGGTATTTTTGTTTTTTAAAATTTCGAAGTCTTTAAACCGCTGTATCTTATCTTCTAGTAGGCGTATTTATGATTTTTTTGGCTCCTTACAAGCGCGAAACTCTCCTGTTTCGATTTATTTCATTCGGGTTTTTCGGAGAGAAACTGTTCAGGCGCTATATTCAAAATAGTGGAAGGGTATTTTTGATTTTTTAAAATTTCGGAATTTTTAAACCGTTGTATCTTATATTCTAGTAGGCGTATTTAGGATTTATTTGGCTCCTTACATGCACGAAACTCTCCTCCTTCGAATGATTTCATTCGGGTTTTTCGGAGAGAAACTATTCAGACGCTATATTCAAAGTAGTGGAAGGGTATTTTTGCTTTTTAAAATTTCTAAGATTTAAACCGCTGTATCTTATTTCTAGTAGGCGTATATAGGATTTTTTTGGCTCCCTACAAGCGCGAAACTCTCCTCTTTCGAGTCATTTCATTCGGAGCGAAACGGTTCAGACGCTATATTCAAAATAGTGGAAGGGTATTTTTGATCTTTTAAAATTTCGTAAATTTTAAACCGCTGTATCATATCTTCTAGTAGGCATGTTTAAGATTTTTTTGGCTCATTTCGAGCGCGAAACTCTCCTCTTTCCACTGAATTCATTCGGGTTTTTCGGAGAGAAACGGTTCAAACGCTATATTAAAAATAGTGGAAGGGTATTTTTGATTTTTTAAAATTTCGGAATATTTAAACTGCTGTATCTTATCTTCTAGTAGGCGTATTTAGGATTTTTTTGGCTCATTTCAAGCGCGAAGCTCTCCTCTTTCGACTGTTTTCATTCGGGTTTTTCGGAGAGAAACGGTACAGATGCTATATACAAAATAGTGGAAGGGTATTTTTGATCTTTTAAAATTTCGTAAATTTTAAACCGCTGTATCATATCTTCTAGTAGGCATGTTTAGGATTTTTTTGGCTCATTTCAAGCGCGAAACTCTCCTCTTGCGACTGACTTCATTCGGGTTTTTCGGAGAGAGACGGTTCAGACGCTACATTCAAAATAATGGAAGGGTATTTTTGATTTTTTAAAATTTCGGAGTTTTTAAACTGCTGTATCTTATCTTCTAGCACGCGTATTTAGGATTTTTTTGCTCATTTCAAGCGCGAAACACTCCTCTTTCGAAACATTTCACTCGGGTTTTTTGTAGAGAAACGGTTCAGACGCTATATTCAAAATAGTGGAAGGGTATTTTTGATTTTTTAAAATTTCGTAGTTTTTAAACCGCTGTATCTTATCTTCTATTAGACGTATTTAGGATTATTTTGGCTCCCTACAAGCGCGAAACTCTCCTCTTTCGAATCATTTCATTCGGGTTTTTCGGAGAGAAACGGTTCAGACGCTATATTCAAAATAGTGGAAGGGTATTTTTGATTTTTTAAAATTTCGTAGTTTTTAAACCGCTGTATCTTATCTTCTATTAGGCATATTTAGGATTTTTTTGGCTCCCTACAAGCGCGAAACTCTCCTCTTTCGAATCATTTCATTCGGGTTTTTCGGAGAGAAACGGTTCAGACGCTATATTCAAAATAGTGGAAGAGTATTTTTGATTTTTTAAAATTTCGTAATATTTAAACCGCTCTATCTTATCTTCTAGTATGCGTATTTAGGATTTTTTTGGCTCCTTACAAGCGCGAAACTCTCCTCTTTCGACTGATTTCATTCGGGTTTTTCGGAGAGAAACAGTTCAGACGCTATATTCAAAATAGTGGAAGGATATTTTTGATTTTTTAAAATTTCAAAGTCTTTAAACCGCTGTACCTTACCTTCTAGTTGGCGTATTTAGGATTTATTTGGCTCCCTACATGCGCGAAACTCTCCTCTTTCGACTTATTTCATTCGGATTTTTCGGAGAGAAACGGTTCAGACGCTATATTCAAAATAGTGGAAGGGTATTTTTTTTTTTTAAAATTTCGAAGTATTTAAACCGCTGTATCTTATCTTCTAGTAGGCGTATTTAGGATTTTTTGGCTCCTTACAAGCGCGAAACTCTCCTGTTTCGATTTATTTCATTCGGGTTTTTCGGAGAGAAACTGTTCAGACGCTATATTCAAAGTAGTGGAAGGGTATTTTTGATTTTTAAAATTTCGAATTTTTAAACCGCTGTATCTTATTTCTAGTAGGCGTATTTAGGATTTTTTTGGCTCCTTACAAGCGCGAAACTCTCCTCTTTCGAGTCATTTCATTCGGAGAGAAACTATTCAGACGCTATATTCAAAATAGTGGAAGGGTATTTTTGCTTTTTAAAATTTCTAAGATTTAAACCGCTGTATCTTATTTCTAGTAGGCGTATATAGGATTTTTTTGGCTCCCTACAAGCGCGAAACTCTCCTCTTTCGAGTCATTTCATTCGGAGAGAAACGGTTCAGACGCTATATTCAAAATAGTGGAAGGGTATTTTTGATCTTTTAAAATTTCGTAAATTTTAAACCGCTGTATCATATCTTCTAGTAGGCATGTTTAAGATTTTTTTGGCTCATTTCGAGCGCGAAACTCTCCTCTTTCCACTGAATTCATTCGGGTTTTTCGGAGAGAAACGGTTCAAACGCTATATTAAAAATAGTGGAAGGGTATTTTTGATTTTTTAAAATTTCGGAATATTTAAACTGCTGTATCTTATCTTCTAGTAGGCGTATTTAGGATTTTTTTGGCTCATTTCAAGCGCGAAACTCTCCTCTTTCGACTGATTTCGTTCGGGTTTTTCTGAGAGAAACGGTTTAGATGCTATATTCAAAATAGTGGAAGGGTATTTTTGATTTTTTAACATTTCGTAATATTTATACCGTTG
>NW_028256360.1:0-8664 GCF_048593485.1 Apis florea | reverse complement strand
TTCATTCGGGTTTTTCGGAGAGAAACGGTTCAGACGCTATATTCAAAATAGTGGAAGGGTATTTTTGATTTTTTAAAATTTCGTAGTTTTTAAACCGCTGTATCTTATCTTCTAGTAGGCGTATTTAGGATTTTTTTGGCTCATTACAAGCGCGAAACTCTCCTCTTTCGAATCATTTCATTCGGGTTTTTCGGAGAGAAACGGTTCAGACGCTATATTCAAAATAGTGGAAGGGTATTTTTGATTTTTTAAAATTTCGTAGTTTTTAAACCGCTGTATCTTATCTTCTAGTAGGCGTATTTAGGATTTTTTTGGCTCCTTTCAAGCGCGAAACTCTCCTCTTTCGACTGATTTCATTCGGGTTTTTCGGAGAGAAACGGTTCAGACGCTATATTCAAAATAGTGGAAGGGTATTTTTGATTTTTTAAAATTTCGAAGTATTTAAACCGCTGTATCTTATCTTCTAGTAGGCGTATTTAGGATTTTTTTGGCTCATTTCAAGCGCGAAACTCTCCTCTTTCGACTCATTTCATTCGGGTTTTTCGGAGAGAAACGGTTCAGACGCTATATTCAAAATAGTGGAAGGGTATTTTTGATTTTTTAAAATTTCGAAGTATTTAAACCGCTGTATCTTATCTTCTAGTAGGCGTATTTAGGATTTTTTTGGCTCATTACAAGCGCGAAACTCTCCTCTTTCGATTGATTTCATTCGGGTTTTTCGGAGAGAAACGGTTCAGACGCTATATTCAAAGTAGTGGAAGGGTATTTTTGATTTTTTAAAATTTCGAAGTTTTTAAACCGCTGTATCTTATCTTCTAGTAGGCGTATTTAGGATTTTTTTGGCTCCTTACAAGCGCGAAACTCTCCTCTTTCGAGTCATTTCATTCGGGTTTTTCGGAGAGAAACGGTTCAGACGCTATATTCAAAATAGTGGAAGGGTATTTTTGATTTTTTAAAATTTCGAAGTATTTAAACCGCTGTATCTTATCTTCTAGTAGGCGTATTTAGGATTTTTTTGGCTCCCTACAAGCGCGAAACTCTCCTCTTTCGACTCATTTCATTCGGGTTTTTCGGAGAGAAACGGTTCAGACGCTATATTCAAAATAGTGGAAGGGTATTTTTGATTTTTTAAAATTTCGTAGTTTTTAAACCGCTGTATCTTATCTTCTAGTAGGCGTATTTAGGATTTTTTTGGCTCATTTCAAGCGCGAAACTCTCCTCTTTCGACTGATTTCATTCGGGTTTTTCGGAGAGAAACGGTTCAGACGCTATATTCAAAATAGTGGAAGGGTATTTTTGATTTTTTAAAATTTCGAAGTATTTAAACCGCTGTATCTTATCTTCTAGTAGGCGTATTTAGGATTTTTTTGGCTCCTTACAAGCGCGAAACTCTCCTCTTTCGACTGATTTCATTCGGGTTTTTCGGAGAGAAACGGTTCAGACGCTATATTCAAAGTAGTGGAAGGGTATTTTTGATTTTTTAAAATTTCGTAGTTTTTAAACCGCTGTATCTTATCTTCTAGTAGGCGTGTTTAGGATTTTTTTGGCTCATTTCAAGCGCGAAACTCTCCTCTTTCGAATCATTTCATTCGGGTTTTTCGGAGAGAAACGGTTCAGACGCTATATTCAAAGTAGTGGAAGGGTATTTTTGATTTTTTAAAATTTCGAAGTATTTAAACCGCGGTATCTTATCCTCTAGTAGGAGTATATAGGATTTTTTTGGCTCATTTCAAGCGCGAAACTCTCCTCTTTCCACTCATTTCATTCGGGTTTTTCGGAGAGAAACGGTTCAGACGCTATATTCAAAGTAGTGGAAGGGTATTTTTGATTTTTTAAAATTTCGTAGTTTTTAAACCGCTGTATCTTATCTTCTAGTAGGCGTATTTAGGATTTTTTTGGCTCATTACAAGCGCGAAACTCTCCTCTTTCGAATCATTTCATTCGGGTTTTTCGGAGAGAAACGGTTCAGACGCTATATTCAAAATAGTGGAAGGGTATTTTTGATTTTTTAAAATTTCGGAGTGTTTAAACCGCTGTATCTTATCTTCTAGTAGGCGTATTTAGGATTTTTTTGGCTCATTTCAAGCGCGAAACTCTCCTCTTTCGACTCATTTCATTCGGGTTTTTCGGAGAGAAACGGTTCAGACGCTATATTCAAAATAGTGGAAGGGTATTTTTGATTTTTTAAAATTTCGAAGTTTTTAAACCGCTGTATCTTATTTCTAGTAGGCGTATTTAGGATTTTTTTGGCTCCCTACAAGCGCGAAACTCTCCTCTTTCGACTCATTTCATTCGGAGAGAAACGGTTCAGACGCTATATTCAAAATAGTGGAAGGGTATTTTTGATCTTTTAAAATTTCGAAATTTTAAACCGCTGTATCTTATCTTCTAGTAGGCGTGTTTAGGATTTTTTTGGCTCATTTCGAGCGCGAAACTCTCCTCTTTCCACTGAATTCATTCGGGTTTTTCGGAGAGAAACGGTTCAAACGCTATATTAAAAAAAGTGGAAGGGTATTTTTGATTTTTTAAAATTTCGGAATATTTAAACCGCTCTATCTTATCTTCTAGCACGCGTATTTAGGATTTTTTTGGCTCATTTCAAGCGTGAAGCTCTCCTCTTTCGACTGATTTCGTTCGGGTTTTTCTGAGAGAAACGGTTTAGATGCTATATTCAAAATAGTGGAAGGGTATTTTTGATTTTTTAACATTTCGTAATATTTATACCGCTGTATCTTATCTTCTAGTAGGCGTGTTTAGGATTTTTTTGGCTCATTTCAAGCGCGAAACTCTCCTCTTTCGTCGGACTTCATTCGGGTTTTTCGGAGAGGAACGGTTCAGACGATATATTCAAAATAGTGGAAGGGTATTTTTGATTTTTTAAAATTTCGAAGTTTTTAAACTTCTGTATCTTATCTTCTAGCAAGCGTAT
Organism: Apis florea; assembly: GCF_048593485.1. NCBI lineage: Eukaryota > Metazoa > Arthropoda > Insecta > Hymenoptera > Apidae > Apis > Apis florea. The sequence continues at coordinate 5,735 of NW_028256360.1, read as the reverse complement.
TTAGGATTTTTTTGGCTCATTTCAAGCGCGAAACTCTCCTCTTTCGAATCATTTCACTCGGGTTTTTTGTAGAGAAACGGTTCAGACGCTATATTCAAAGTAGTGGAAGGGTATTTTTGATTTTTTAAAATTTCGTAGTTTTTAAACCGCTGTATCTTATCTTCTAGTAGACGTATTTAGGATTATTTTGGCTCCCTACAAGCGCGAAACTCTCCTCTTTCGAATCATTTCATTCGGGTTTTTCGGAGAGAAACGGTTCAGACGCTATATTCAAAATAGTGGAAGGGTATTTTTGATTTTTTAAAATTTCGGAGTTTTTAAACCGCTGTATCTTATCTTCTAGTAGGCGTATTTAGGATTTTTTTGGCTCATTACAAGCGCGAAACTCTCCTCTTTCGACTCATTTCATTCGGGTTTTTCGGAGAGAAACGGTTCAGACGCTATATTCAAAATAGTGGAAGGGTATTTTTGTTTTTTAAAATTTCGGAATTTTTAAACCGCTGTATCTTATCTTCTAGTAGGCGTATTTATGATTTTTTTGGCTCCTTACAAGCGCGAAACTCTCCTCTTTCGACTTATTTCATTCGGGTTTTTCGGAGAGAAACGGTTCAGACGCTATATTCAAAATAGTGGAAGGGTATTTTTGATTTTTTAAAATTTCGGAGTTTTAAACCGCTGTATCTTATCTTCTAGTAGGCGTATTTAGGATTTTTTTGGCTCATTACAAGCGCGAAACTCTCCTCTTTCGAATCATTTCATTCGGGTTTTTCGGAGAGAAACGGTTCAGACGCTATATTCAAAATAGTGGAAGGGTATTTTTGATTTTTTAAAATTTCGTAAGTATTTAAACCGCTGTATCTTATCTTCTAGTAGGCGTATTTAGGATTTTTTTGGCTCATTTCAAGCGCGAAACTCTCCTCTTTCGAATCATTTCATTCGGGTTTTTCGGAGAGAAACGGTTCAGACGCTATATTCAAAGTAGTGGAAGGGTATTTTTGATTTTTTAAAATTTCGGAGTATTTAAACCGCTGTATCTTATCTTCTAGTAGGCGTATTTAGGATTTTTTTGGCTCATTTCAAGCGCGAAACTCTCCTCTTTCGAATCATTTCATTCGGGTTTTTCGGAGAGAAACGTTTCAGACGCTATATTCAAAATAGTGCAAGGGTATTTTTGATTTTTTAATATTTCGGAATATTTAAACCGCTGTATCTTATCTTCTAGTAGTCGTATTTAGGATTTTTTCGGCTCATTTCAAGCGCGAAATTCTCCTCTTTCGAATCATTTCATTCGGGTTTTTCGTAGAGAAAAGGTTTAGACTTAATATTCAAAATAGTGGAAGGGTATTTTTGATTTTTTAAAATTTCTGAGCTTTAAACCGCTGTATCTTATTATCTAGTAGGCGTAGTTAGGATTTTTTTGGCTCATTTCAAGCGCGAGACTCTCCTGTTTCGTATCATTTCATTCGGGTTTTTCGTAGAGAGTCAGACGCTATATTCAAAATAGTGGAAGAGTATATTTTTTTTCTAATTTCGGCGTATTTAAACGGCTGTATTTTATCTTTTAGTAGGCGTATTTAGGATTTTTTGGCTCATTTCAAGCGAGAAACTCTCTTCTTTCGAGTCATTTCATTCGTGTTTTTCGTAGAGAAAGGGTTCAGACGCTATATTCAAAATAGTGGAAGAGAATTTTGATTTTTTAAAATTTCGGAGTTTTCAAACCGCTGTATCTTATCTTCTAGTAGTCGTATTTAGGATTTTTTTGGCTCATTTCAAGCGCGAAACTCTCCTCTTTCGAATCATTTCATTCGGGTTTTTCGGAGAGAGACGGTTTAGACGCTACATTCAAAAGAGTGGAAGGGTATTTTTGATGTTTTAATATTTCGTAGTTTTTAAACCGCTGTATCTTATCTTCTAGTAGGCTTATTTAGGATTTTTTTGGCTCATTTCAAGCGCGAAACTCTCCTCTTTCGAATCATTTCATTCGGGTTTTTCGGAGAGAAACGGTTCAGACTCTATATTCAAAATAGTGGAAGGGTATTTTTGATTTTTTAAAATTTCTGAGCTTTAAACCGCTGTATCTTATCTTCTAGTAGGCGTATTTAGGATTTTTTTGGCTCATTTCAAGCGCGAGACTCTCCTCTTTCGACTGGTTTCATTCGGGTTTTTCGTAGAGAAAGGGTTCAGACGCTATATTCAAAATAGTGGAAGGGTATTTTTGATTTTTTAAAATTTCGGAGTTTTTAAACCGCTGTATCTTATCTTCTAGTAGGCGTATTTAGGATTTTTTTGGCTCATTTCAAGCGCGAAACTCTCCTCTTTCGTACTATTTCATTCTGGTTTTTCGGAGAGAATCGGTTTAGACGCTATATTCAAAATAGTGGAAGGGTATTTTTGATTTTTTAAAATATCGAAGTATTTAAACCGCTGTATCTTATCTTCTAGTAGGCGTATTTAGGATTTTTTTGGCTCCCTACAAGCGCGAAACTCTCCTCTTTCGAATCATTTCATTCGGGTTTTTCGGAGAGAAACGGTTCAGACGCTATATTCAAAATAGTGGAAGGGTATTTTTGATTTTTTAAAATTTCGGAGTATTTAAACCGCTGTATCTTATCTTCTAGTAGGCGTATTTAGGATTTTTTGGGCTCATTTCAAGCGCGAAACTCTCCTCTTTCGACTGATTTCATTCGTGTTTTTCGGAGAGAAAGGGTTCAGACGCTATATTCAAAATAGTGGAAGGTTATTTTTGATTTTTTAAAATTTAGGTGCTTTATGTCGCTGTATCTTATTTTCTAGTAGGCCTATTTAGGATTTTTTCGGCTCATTTCAAGCGCGAAACTTTCCTCTTTCGTACCATTTCATTCGAGTTTTACGAAGTGAAACGGTTTAGACGCTATATTCAAAATAGTGGAGGGGTATTTTTGATTTTTTAAAATTTCGGACATTTAAACCGCTGTATCTTATCTTCTATTAGTCGTATTTAGGATTTTTTTGGCTCATTTTAAGCGAGAAACTCTCCTCTTTCGAACCATTTGATTCGGGTTTTTCGGAGTGAAACGGTTTAGACGCTACATTCAAAAGAGTGGAAGGGTATTTTTCATGTTTTCATATTTCGGAGTTTTCAAACCGCTGTATCTTATCTTCTCGTAGGCTTATTTAGGATTTTTTTGGCTCATTTCAAGCGCGAAACTCTCCTCTTTCGAGTCATTTCATTCGGGTTTTTCGTAGAGAATGGGTTCAGACGCTATATTCAAAAGAGTGGATGAGAATTTTGATTTTTTAAAATTTCGGAGTTTTCAAACCGCTGTATCTTATCTTCTATTAGTCGTATTTAGGATTTTTTTGGCTCATTTCAAGCGAGAAACTCTCCTCTTTCGAACCATTTCATTCGGGTTTTTCGGAGTGAAACGGTTTAGACGCTACATTCAAAAGAGTGGAAGGGTATTTTTCATGTTTTCATATTTCGGAGTTTTCAAACCGCTGTATCTTATCTTCTCGTAGGCTTATTTAGGATTTTCTTGGCTCATTTCAAGCGCGAAACTCTCCTCTTTCGAATCATTTCATTCGAGTTTTTCGGAGAGAAACGATTCAGACGCTATCTTCAAAAGAGTGGAAGAGCATTTTTGATGTTTTCATATTTCGGTGTCTTCAAACCGCTGTATCTTATCTTCTAGTAGTCGTATTTAGAATTTTTTGGCTCATTTCAAGCGAGAAACTCTCCTCTTTCGAATCATATCATTCGAGTTTTTCGGAGAGAAACGATTCAGACGCTATCTTCAAAAGAGTGGAAGAGCATTTTTGATTTTTTAAAATTTCGGAGTTTTCAAACCGCTTTATCTTATCTTCTAGTAGTCGTATTTAGGATTTTTTCGGCTGATTTCAAGCGAGAAACTCTCCTCTTTCGAGTCATTTCATTCGGGTTTTTCGTAGAGAAAGGGTTCAGACGCTATATTGAAAATAGTGGAAGAGAATTTTGATTTTTTAAAATTTCGGAGTTTTCAAACCGCTGTATCTTATCTTCTATTAGTCGTATTTAGGATTTTTTTGGCTCATTTCAAGCGAGAAACTCTCCTCTTTCGAACCATTTCATTCGGGTTTTTCGGAGTGAAACGGTTTAGACGCTACATTCAAAAGAGTGGAAGGGTATTTTTCATGTTTTCATATTTCGGAGTTTTCAAACCGCTGTATCTTATCTTTTCGTAGGCTTATTTAGGATTTTTTTGGCTCATTTCAAGCGCGAAACTCTCCTCTTTCGAATCATTTCATTCGGGTTTTTCGGAGAGAAACGGTACAGACTAAATATTCAAAATAGTGGAAGGGTATTTTTGATTTTTTAAAATTTCTGAGCTTTAAACCGCTGTATCTTATCTTCTCATAGGCGCATTTACGATTTTTTCGGCTCATTTCAAGCGCGAAATTCTCCTCTTTCGAATCTTTTCATTCAGGTTTTTCGTAGAGAAAGGGTTCAGACGCTATATTCAAAATAGTGGAAGGTTATTTTTGATTTTTTAAAATTTCTGTGCTTTATGTCGCTGTATCTTATTTTCTAGTAGGCGTATTTAGGATTTTTTTGGCTCATTTCAAGCGCGAGACTCTCCTCTTTCGAGTCATTTCATTCGGGTTTTTCGTAGAGAAAGGGTTCAGACGCTATATTCAAAATAGTGGAAGAGTATTTTGATTTTTTAAAATTTCGGAGTTTTCAAACCGCTGTATCTTATCTTCTATTAGTCGTATTTAGGATTTTTTTGGCTCTTTACAAGCGCGAAACTCTCCTCTTTCGACTGATTTCATTCGGGTTTTTCGGAGAGAAGCGGTTCGGACGCTATATTCAAATTAGTGGAAGGGTATTTTTGATTTTTTAAAATTTCGGAATTTTTAAACCGCTGTATCTTATCTTCTAGTAGGCGTATTTAGGATTTTTTGGGCTCATTTCGAGCGCGAATCTCTCCTCTTTCGACTCATTTCATTCGGGTTTTTCGGAGAGAAACGGTTCAGACGTTATATTCAAATTGGTGGAAGGGTATTTTTGATTTTTTAAAATTTCGAAGTTTTTAAACCGCTGTATCTTATCTTCTAGTAGGCGTATTTAGGATTTTTTGGGCTCATTTCAAGCGCGAAACTCTCCTCTTTCGACTCATTTCATTCGGGTTTTTCGGAGAGAAGCGGTTCAGACGCTATATTCAAATTAGTGGAAGGGTATTTTTGATTTTTTAAAATTTCGAAGTTTTTAAACCGCTGTATCTTATCTTCTAGTAGGCGTATTTAGGATTTTTTTGGCTCATTACAAGCGCGAAACTCTCCTCTTTCGACTCATTTCATTCGGGTTTTTCGGAGAGAAACGGTTAAGACGCTATATTCAAAATAGTGGAAGGGTATTTTTGATTTTTTAAAATTTCGAAGTTTTTAAACCGCTGTATCTTATCTTCTAGTAGGCGTATTTAGGATTTTTTTGGCTCATTTACAAGCGCGAAACTCTCCTCTTTCGACTCATTTCATTCGGGTTTTTCGGAGAGAAACGGTTCAGACGCTATATTCAAAATAGTGGAAGGGTATTTTGATTTTTTAAAATTTCGAAGTATTTAAACCGCTGTATCTTATCTTCTAGTAGGCGTATTTAGGATTTTTTTGGCTCTTTACAAGCGCGAAACTCTCCTCTTTCGAATCATTTCATTCGGGTTTTTCGGAGAGAAACGGTTGAGACGCTATATTCAAAAGAGTGGAAGGGTATTTTTCATGTT
>NW_028256359.1:0-3805 GCF_048593485.1 Apis florea | reverse complement strand
TTTTTTATTTTTTAAAATTTCGGAGTTCTTAAACTGCTGTATCATATCTTCTAGTAGGCGTATTTAGGATTTTTTTGGCTCATTTCAAGCGCGAAACTCTCCTCTTTCCACTGATTTCATTCGAGTTTTTCGGAGAGAAACGGTTCAGACGCTATATTCAAAAGAGTGGAAGGCTATTTTTGATTTTTTAAAATTTCGGAATATTTAAACTGCTGTATCTTATCTTCTAGTAGGCGTATTTAGGATTTTTTGGGCTCATTTCAAGCGCGAAGCACTCCTCCTTCGAATCATTTCATTCGGGTTTTTCGGAGAGAGACGGTTCAGACGCTATATTTAGAATAGTGGAAGGGTATTATAGATTTTCTAAAATTTCGGAGTTTTTAAACCGCTGTATCTTTTCTTTTAGTAGGCGTATTTAGGATTTTTTTGGCTCAATTCAAGCGCGAAGCTCTCCTATTTCGACTGATTTCATTCGGGTTTTTCGGAGAGAAACGGTTCAGACGCTATATTCAAGATAGTGGAAGGATATTTTTGATTTAATAAAATTTCGAAGTAATTAAACAGTTGTATCTTTTTTTCTGGTATTCTTATTTAGGATTTTTTTGGCTCCCTACAAGCTCGAAACTCTCCTATTTCGACTGATTTCATTCGGGTTTTTCGGAGAGAAACGGTTCAGACGCTATATTCAAAATAGTGGAAGGCTATTTTTGATTTTTTAAAATTTCGGAATATTTACACTGCTGTATCTTATCTTCTAGTAGACGTATTTAGGATTTTTTGGGCTCATTTCAAGCGCGAAGCACTCCTCTTTCGAATCATTTCATTCGGGTTTTTCGGAGAGAAACGGTTCAGACGCTATATTCAAAATAGTGGAAGAATATTTTTGATTTTTTAAAATTTCGAAGTATTTAAACCGCTGTATCTTATCTTCTAGTAGGCGTATTTAGGATTTTTTTGGCTCCTTACAAGCGCGGAACTCTCCTCTTTCGAATCATTTCATTCGAATTTTTCGGAGAGAAACGGTTCAGACGCTATATTCAAAATAGTGCAAGGGTATTTTTGATTTTTTAAAATTTCGAAGTATTTAAACCGCTGTATCTTAACTTCTAGTAGGCGTATTTAGGATTTTTTTGGCTCCCTACAAGCGCGAAACTCTCCTCTTTCGAATCATTTCATTCGGGTTTTTCGGAGAGAAACGGTTCAGACGCTATATTCAAAATAGTGGAAGGGTATTTTTGATTTTTTAAAATTTCGCAGTTTTTATACCGCTGTATCTTTTCTTCTAGTAGGCGTATTTAGGATTTTTTTGGCTCATTTCAAGCGTGAAACTCTCCTCTTTCGGCTGATTTCATTCGGGTTTTTCGGAGAGAAACGGTTCAGACGCTATATTCAAAAAAATGTGGAAGGGTATTTTTGATTCTCAAAATTTCGAAGTATTTAAACAGCTCTATCTTATCTTCTAATAGGCGTATTTAGGATTTTTTTGGCTCCTTACAAGCGCGAAACTCTCCTCTTTCGGCTGATTTTATTCGGGTTTTTCGGAGAGAAACGGTTCAGACGCTATATTCAAAATAGTGGAAGGGTATTTTTGATTTTTTAAAATTTCGGAATATTTAAACCGCTGTATCTTATCTTCAAGTAGGCGTGTTTAGGATTTTTTTATCTCATTTTAAGCGCGAAACGCTCCTCTTTGGACACATTTCATTCGGGTTATTCGGAGAGAAACGGTTCAGACGCTATATTCAAAATAGTGGAAGGGTATTTTTGATTTTTTAAAATTTCGTTATTTTTAAACCGCTGTATCTTATCTTCTAGTAAGCGTATTTAGGATTTTATTGGCTCATTTCAAGCGCGAAGCTCTCCTCTTTCGATTTTTTCATTCGGGTTTTTCGGAGAGAAACGGTTCAGACGGTATATTCAAAATAGTAGAAGGGTATTTTCGATTTTTTAAAATTTCGGAATGTTTAAACCGCTGTATCTTATCTTCAAGTAGGCGTATTTAGGATTTTTTTGGCTCATTTCAAGCGCGAAATTCTCCTCTTTCGACTGATTTCATTCGGGTTTCTCGGAAATAAACGGTTCAGACGCTATATTCAAAATAGTGGAAGGGTACTTTTGATTTTTTAAAATTTCGTAGATTTAAACCGCAGTATTTTATCTTCTAGTAGGCGTATTTAGGATTTTTTTGGCTCATTTCAAGCGCGAAACTCTCCTCTTTCGACTCGTTTCATTCGAGTTTTTCGGAGAGAAACGGGTCTGACGCTATATTCAAAATAGTGGAAGGTATTTTTGATTTTTTAAAATTTCGTAGTATTAAAACCGCTGTATCTTATCTTCTAGCGGGCGTATTTAGGATTTTTTTGGCTCATTTCAAGCGCGAAACTCTTCTCTTTCGAATCATTTCATTCGGGTTTTTCGGAGATAAACGGTTCAGACGCTAAACTCAAAATAGTGGAAGGGTATTTTTGATTTTTGAAAATTTCGGAATATTTAAACCGCTGTATCTTATTTTCTAGTAGGCGTATTTAGGATTTTTTTGGCTTATTTCAAGCGCGAAACTCTCCTCTTTCGACTCATTTCATTCGGGTTTTACGGAGAGAAACGGTTCAGACGCTATATTTAAAATAGTGGAAGGGTATTTTTGATTTTTTAAAATTTCGGAATTTTTAAACCGCTGTATCTTATCTTCTAGTAGGCGGATTTAGGATTTTTTTGGCTCCTTACAAGCGCGAAACTCTAATCATTCGACTCGTTTCATTCGGGTTTTTCGGAGAGGAACGGATCAGACGCTATATTCAAAATAGTGGAAGGGTATTTTTGATTTTTTAAAATTTCGGAATTTTTAAACCGCTGTATCTTATTTTCTAGTAGGCGGATTTAGGATTTTTTTGGCTCATTTCAAGCGCGAAAATCTCCTCTTTCGACTGATTTCATTCGGGTTTCTCGGAGATAAACGGTTCAGACGCTATATTCAAAATAGGGGAAGGGTATTTTTGATTTTTTAAAATTTCGTAGATTTAAACCGCAGTATTTTATCTTCTAGTAGGCGTATTTAAGATTTTTTTGGCTCATTTCAAGCGCGAAACTCTCCTTTGTCGACTCGTTTCATTCGAGTTTTTCGGAGAGAAACGGGTCAGACGCTATATTCAAAATAGTGGAAGGGTATTTTTGATTTTTTAAAATTTCGTAGTATTTAAACCGCTGTATCTTACCTTCTAGTAGGCGTATTTAGGATTTTTTTGGCTCATTTCAAGCGCGAAACTCTCCTCTTTCGACTCGTTTCATTCGGGTTTTTCGGAGAGAAACGGATCAGACGCTATATTCAAAATAGTGGAAGGGTATTTTTGATTTTTTAAAATTTCGTAGGTTTAAACCGCAGTATCTTATCTTCTAGTAGGCGTATTTAGGATTTTTTTGGCTCATTTCAAGCGCGAAACTCTCCTCTTTCGACTCGTTTCATTCGAGTTTTTCGGAGAGAAACGGTTCAGACGCTATATTCAAAATAGTGGAAGGGTATTTTTGATATTTTAAAATTTCGTAGTTTTTAAACCGCTGTATCTTATCTTCTAGAAGGCGTATTTAGGATTTTTTTGGCTCATTTCAAGCGTGAAACTCTCGTCTTTCGACTCGTTTCATTCGAGTTTTTCGGAGAGAAACGGTTCAGATGCTATATTCAAAAAAGAGGAAGGGTATTTTTGATTTTCTAAAATTTCGAAGTTTTAAATCGCTGTATCTTATCTTGTAGTAGGCGTATTTAGGATTTTTTTGGCTCATTTCAAGCGCGAAAGTCTCGTCTTTCGACTCG
>NW_028256358.1:0-25734 GCF_048593485.1 Apis florea | reverse complement strand
CTAGGCGTATTTAGGATTTTTTTGGCTCCTTACAAGCGCGAAACTCTCCTCTTTCGAATCATTTCATTCGGGTTTTTCGGAGAGAAACGGTTCAGACGCTATATTCAAAATAGTGGAAGGGTATTTTTGATTTTTTAAAATTTCGAAGTTTTTAAACCGCTGTATCTTATCTTCTAGTAGGCGTATTTAGGATTTTTTGGGCTCCTTACAAGCGCGAAACTCTCCTCTTTCGAATCATTTCATTCGGGTTTTTCGGAGAGAAACGGTTCAGACGCTATATTCAAAAGAGTGGAAGGGTATTTTTGATTTTTTAAAATTTCGAAGTATTTAAACCGTTGTATCTTATCTTCTAGTAGGCGTATTTAGGATTTTTTTGGCTCATTACAAGCGCGAAACTCTCCTCTTTCGACTCATTTCATTCGGGTTTTTCGGAGAGAAACGGTTCAGACGCTATATTCAAAGTAGTGGAAGGATATTTTTGATTTTTTAAAATTTCGAAGTTTTTAAACCGCTGTATCTTATCTTCTAGTAGGCGTATTTAGGATTTTTTTGGCTCCTTACAAGCGCGAAACTCTCCTCTTTCGAATCATTTCATTCGGGTTTTTCGGAGAGAAACGGTTCAGACGCTATATTCAAAATAGTGGAAGGGTATTTTTGATTTTTTAAAATTTCGAAGTATTTAAACCGCTTTATCTTATTTTCTCGTAGGCGTATTTAGGATTTTTTTGGCTCCTTACAAGCGCGAAACTCTCCTCTTTCGACTGATTTCATTCGGGTTTTTCGGAGAGAAACGGTTCAGACGCTATATTCAAAATAGTGGAAGGCTATTTTTGATTTTTTAAAATTTCGGAATATTTAAACTGCTGTATCTTATCTTCTAGTAGGCGTATTTAGTATTTTTTGGGCTCATTTCAAGCGCGAAACACTCCTCTTTCGAATCATTTGATTCGGGTTTTTCGGAGAGAAACGGTTCAGACGCTATATTCAAAAGAGTGGAAGGGTATTTTTGATTTTTTAATATTTCGAAGTATTTAAACCGTTGTATCTTATCTTCTTGTAGGCGTATTTAGGATTTTTTTGGCTCCTTACAAGCGCGAAACTAACCTCTTTCGACTGATTTCATTCGGGTTTTTCGGAGAGAAACGGTTCAGACGCTATATTCAAAGTAGTGGAAGGGTATTTTTGATTTTTTAAAATTTCGAAGTTTTTAAACCGCTGTATCTTATCTTCTAGTAGGCGTATTTAGGATTTTTTTGGCTCCTTACAAGCGCGAAACTCTCCTCTTTCCACTGATTTCATTCGAGTTTTTCGGAGAGAAACGGTTCAGACGCTATATTCAAAATAGTGGAAGAATATTTTTGATTTTTTAAAATTTCGAAGTTTTAAACCGCTGTATCTTATCTTCTAGTAGGCGTATTTAGGATTTTTTTGGCTCCTTACAAGCGCGGAACTCTCCTCTTTCGATTGATTTCATTCGGGTTTTTCGGAGAGAAACGGTTCAGACGCTATATTCAAAATAGTGGAAGGGTATTTTTGATTTTTTAAAATTTCGAAGTATTTAAACCGCTGTATCTTATCTTGTGGTAGCCGTGTTTAGGATTTTTTTGGTACCCTACAAGCGCGAAACTCTCCTCTTTCGACTGATATTATTCGGGTTTTTCGGAGAGAAACGGTTCAGACGCTATATTCAAAATAGTGGAAGAATATTTTTGATTTTTTAAAATTTCGAAGTTTTTAAACCGCTGTATCTTATCTTCTAGTAGGCGTATTTAGGATTTTTTTGGCTCCTTACAAGCGCGGAACTCTCCTCTTTCGACTGATTTCATTCGGGTTTTTCGGAGAGAAACGGTTCAGACGCTATATTCAAAATAGTGGAAGGCTATTTTTGATTATTTAAAATTTCGGAATATTTAAACTGCTGTATCTTATCTTCTAGTAGGCGTATTTAGGATTTTTTGGGCTCATTTCAAGCGCGAAACACTCCTCTTTCGAATCATTTCATTCGGGTTTTTCGGAGAGAAACGGTTCAGACGCTATATTCAAAGTAGATGAAGGGTATTTTTGATTTTTTAAAATTTCGAAGTTTTTAAACAGTTGTATCTTTTTTTCTGGTAGGCGTATTTAGGATTTTTTTGGCTCCCTACAAGCGCGAAACTCTCCTCTTTCGAATCATTTCATTCGGGTTTTTCGGAGAGAAACGGTTCAGACGCGATATTCAAAGTAGTGGAAGGGTATTTTTGATTTTTTAAAATTTCGAAGTTTTAAACAGTTGTATCTTTTTTTCTGGTAGGCGCATTTAGGATTTTTTTGGCTCCCTACAAGCGCGAAACTCTCCTCTTTCGAATCATTTCATTCGGTTTTTTCGGAGAGAAACGGTTCAGACGCTTTATTCAAGATAGTGGAAGAATATTTTTGATTTAATAAAATTTCGAAGTTTTTAAACAATTGTATCTTTTTTTCTGGTAGGCGTATTTAGGATTTTTTTGGCTCCCTACAAGCGCGAAACTCTCCTCTTTCGACTGGTTTCATTCGGGTTTTTCGGAGAGAAACGGTTCAGACGCTATATTCAAAAGAGTGGAAGAGTATTTTTGATTCTTTAATATTTCGAAGTATTTAAACCGTTGTATCTTATCTTCTAGTAGGCGTATTTAGGATTTTTTTGGCTCCTTACAAGCGCGAAACTAACCTCTTTCGACTGATTTCATTCGGGTTTTTCGGAGAGAAACGGTTCAGACGCTATATTCAAAGTAGTGGAAGGGTATTTTTGATTTTTTAAAATTTCGTAGTTTTTATACCGCTGTATCTTATCTTCTAGTAGTCGTATTTAGGATTTCTTTGGCTCCCTACAAGCGCGAAACTCTCTTCTTTCGAATCATTTCATTCGGGTTTTTCGGAGAGAAACGGTTCAGACGCTATATTCAAAATAGTGGAAGGCTATTTTTGATTTTTTAATATTTCGAAGTATTTAAACCGTTGTATCTTATCTTCTAGTAGGCGTATATAGGATTTTTTTGGCTCCTTACAAGCGCGAAACTAACCTCTTTCGACTGATTTCATTCGAGTTTTTCGGAGAGAAACGGTTCAGACGCTATATTCAAAATAGTGGAAGGCTATTTTTGATTTTTTAAAATTTCGGAATATTTAAACTGCTGTATCTTATCTTCTAGTAGGCGTATTTAGTATTTTTTGGGCTCATTTCAAGCGCGAAATACTCCACTTTCGAATCATTTGATTCGGGTTTTTCGGAGAGAAACGGTTCAGACGCTATATTCAAAAGAGTGGAAGGGTATTTTTGATTTTTTAATATTTCGAAGTATTTAAACCGTTGTATCTTATCTTCTAGTAGGCGTATTTAGGATTTTTTTGGCTCCTTACAAGCGCGAAACTCTCCTCTTTCGACTGATTTCATTCGGGTTTTTCGGAGAGAAACGGTTCAGACGCTATATTCAAAATAGTGGAAGGGTATTTTTGATTTTTTAAAATTTCGAAGTTTTTAAACCGCTGTATCTTATCTTCTAGTAGGCGTATTTAGGATTTTTTTGGCTCCTTACAAGCGCGAAACTCTCCTCTTTCGAATGATTTCATTCGGGTTTTTCGGAGAGAAACGGTTCAGACGCTATATTCAAAATAGTGGAAGGGTATTTTTGATTTTTTAAAATTTCGAAGTATTTAAACCGCTGTATCTTATCTTCTAGTAGGCGTATTTAGGATTTTTTTGGCTCATTACAAGCGCGGAACTCTCCATCTTTCGAATCATTTCATTCGGGTTTTTCGGAGAGAAACGGTTCAGACGCTATATTCAAAATAGTGGAAGGGTATTTTTGATTTTTTAAAATTTCGTAGTTTTTAAGCCGCTGTATCTTATCTTCTAGTAGTCGTATTTAGGATTTTTTTGGCTCCCTACAAGCGCGAAACTCTCCTCTTCTGACTGATTTCATTCGGGTTTTTCGGAGAGAAACGGTTCAGACGCTATATTCAAAATAGTGGAAGGCTATTTTTGATTTTTTAAAATTTCGGAGTTTTTAAACTGCTGTATCATATCTTCTAGTAGGCGTATTTATGATTTTTTTGGCTCCTTACAAGCGCGAAACTCTCCTCTCTCGACTGGTTTCATTCGGGTTTTTCGGAGAGAAACGGTTCAGACGCTATATTCAAAATAGTGGAAGGGAATTTTTGATTTTTTAAAATTTCGAAGTTTTAAACCGCTGTATCTTATCTTTTAGTAGTCGTATTTAGGATTTTTTTGGCTCCCTACTAGCGCGAAACTCTCCTCTTTCGAAACATTTCATTCGGGTTTTTCGGGGAGAAACGGTTCAGACGCTATATTCAAAATAGTGGAAGGCTATTTTTTATTTTTTAAAATTTCGGAGTTCTTAAACTGCTGTATCATATCTTCTAGTAGGCGTATTTAGGATTTTTTTGGCTCATTTCAAGCGCGAAACTCTCCTCTTTCGAATGATTTCATTCGAGTTTTTCGGAGAGAAACGGTTCAGACGCTATATTCAAAATAGTGGAAGGCTATTTTTGATTTTTTAAAATTTCGGAATATTTAAACTGCTGTATCTTATCTTCTAGTAGGCGTATTTAGGATTTTTTGGGCTCATTTCAAGCGCGAAGCACTCCTCTTTCGAATCATTTCATTCGGGTTTTTCGGAGAGAGACGGTTCAGACGCTATATTTAGAATAGTGGAAGGGTATTTTAGATTTTCTAAAATTTCGGAGTTTTTAAACCGCTGTATCTTTTCTTTTAGTAGGCGTATTTAGGATTTTTTTGGCTCAATTCAAGCGCGAAGCTCTCCTCTTTCGACTGATTTCATTCGGGTTTTTCGGAGAGAAACGGTTCAGACGCTATATTCAAGATAGTGGAAGGGTATTTTTGATTTATTAAAATTTCGAAGTATTTAAACAGTTGTATCTTTTTTTCTGGTAGTCGTATTTAGGATTTTTTTGGCTCCCTACAAGCTCGAAACTCTCCTCTTTCGACTGATTTCATTCGGGTTTTTCGGAGAGAAACGGTTCAGACGCTATATTCAAAATAGTGGAAGGCTATTTTTGATTTTTTAAAATTTCGGAGTATTTAAACTGCTGTATCTTATCTTCTAGTAGGCGTATTTAGGATTTTTTTGGCTCATTTCAAGCGCGAAGCTCTCCTCTTTCGACTCATTTCATTCGGGTTTTTCGGAGAGAAACGGTTCAGACGCTATATTCAAAGTAGTGGAAGGGTATTTTTGATTTTTTAAAATTTCGAAGTATTTAAACCGCTGTATCTTATCTTCTAGTAGGCGTGTTTAGGATTTTTTTGGCTCCTTACAAGCGCGAAACTCTCCTCTTTCGACTGATATCATTCGGGTTTTTCGGAGAGAAACGGTTCAGACGCTATATTCAAAATAGTGGAAGGATAATTTTGATTTAATAAAATTTCGAAGTATTTAAACAATTGTATCTTTTTTTCTTGTAGGCGTATTTAGGATTTTTTTGGCTCCCTACAAGGGCGAAACCCTCCTCTTTCGAATCATTTCATTCGGGTTTTTCGGAGAGAAACGGTTCAGACGCTATATTCAAAATAGTGGAAGGGTATTTTTGATTTTTTAATATTTCGAAGTATTTACACCGCTGTATCTTATCATCTAGTAGCCATATTTAGGATTTTTTGGACTCATTTCAAGCGCGAAACTCTCCTCTTTCGAATCATATCATTCGGGCTTTTCGGAGAGAAACGGTTATGACGCTATATTCAAATTACTGGAAGGGTATTTTTGATTTTTTAAAATTTCGAAGTTTTTGAACCGCTGTATCTTATCTTCTAGTAGGCGTATTTAGGATTTTTTTGGCTCCTTACAAGCGCGGAACTTTCCTCTTTCGATTGATTTCATTCGGGCTTTTCGGAGAGAAACGGTTCAGACGCTATATTCAAAATAGTGGAAGGCTATTTTTGATTATTTAAAATTTCGGAATATTTAAACTGCTGTATCTTATCTTCTAGTAGGCGTATTTAGGATTTTTTGGGCTCATTTCAAGCGCGAAACACTCCTCTTTCGAATCATTTCATTCGGGTTTTTCGGAGAGAAACGGTTCAGACGCTATATTCAAAGTAGATGAAGGGTATTTTTGATTTTTTAAAATTTCGAAGTATTTAAACCGCTGTATCTTATCTTCTAGTAGACGTATTTAGGATTTTTTTGGCTCCTTACAAGCGCGGAACTCTCCTCTTTCGACTGATTTCATTAGGGTTTTTCGGAGAGAAACGGTTCAGACGCGATATTCAAAGAAGTGGAAGGGTATCTTTGATTTTTTAAAATTTCGAAGTTTTTAAACAGTTGTATCTTTTTTTCTGGTAGGCGTATTTAGGATTTTTTTGGCTCCCTACAAGCGCGAAACTCTCCTCTTTCGAATCATTTCATTTGGGTTTTTTTCGGAGAGAAACGGTTCAGACGCGATATTCAAAGTAGTGGAAGGGTATTTTTGATTTTTTAAAATTTCGAAGTTTTTAAACAGTTGTATCTTTTTTTCTGGTAGGCGCATTTAGGATTTTTTTGGCTCCCTACAAGCGCGAAACTCTCCTCTTTCGAATCATTTCATTCGGGTTTTTCGGAGAGAAACGGTTCAGACGCTATATTCAAAATAGTGCAAGGGTATTTTTGATTTTTTAAAATTTCGAAGTATTTAAACCGCTGTATCTTAACTTCTAGTAGGCGTATTTAGGATTTTTTTGGCTCATTACAAGCGCGAAACTCTCCTCTTTCGACTGATTTCATTCGGGTTTTTCGGAGAGAAACGGTTCAGACGCTATATTCAAAATAGTGGAAGGGTATTTTTGATTTTTTAAAATTTCGGAGTTTTTAAACTGCTGTATCTTTTCTTCTAGTAGGCGTATTAAGGATTTTTTTTGGCTTATTTCAAGCGCGAAACTCTCCTCTTTTGAGGCATTTCATTCTGGTTTTTCGGAGAGAAACGGTTTAGACGCTATATTCAAAATAGTGGAAGGGTATTTTTGATTTTTTAAAATTTCGGAGTTTTTAAACCGCTGTATCTTATCTTCTAGTAGGCGTATTTAGGATTTTTTTGGCTCATTTCAAGCGCGAAACTCTTCTCTTTCGACACTTTTCATTCGGGTTTTTCGTAGAGAAACGGTTTAGACGCTATATTCAAAATAGTGGATAGGTGTTTTTGATTTTTTAAAATTTCGGAGTTTTGAAACGGCTGTATCTTATCTTCTAGTAGGCGTATTAAGGATTTTTTTTGGCATATTTCAAGCTCGAAACTCTCCTCTTTCGACGCATTTCATTCGGGTTTTTGGTAGAGAAACGGTTCAGTCGCTGTATTCAGAATAGTGGGAAGGTATTTTTGATTTTTAAAATTTCGAATTATTCAAACCGCTGTATCTTATCTTCTCGTAGACATATTTAGGATTTTTTTGGCTCTTTTCAAGCGCGAAACTCTTCTCTTTCGAATCGTTTCATTCGGGTCTTTAGTAGACAAACGGTTCAGACGCTATATTCAAAATAGTGGAAGAGTATTTTTGATTTTTTAAAATTTCGGAGTTTTCAAACCGCTGTATCTTATCTTCTAGTAGTCGTATTTAGGATTTTTTCGGCTCATTTCAAGCGCGAAACTCTCCTCGTTCGAATCATTTCATTCGGGTTTTGCGGAGAGAGACGGTTCAGACGCTATATTCAAAATAATGGAAGGGTATTTTAGATTTTTTAAAATTTCGGAATATTTAAACCGCTGTATCTTATCCTCTAGTAGGCTTATTTAGGATTTTTTGGGCTCATTTCAAGCGCGAAACACTCCGCTTTCGAATCATTTCATTCGGAGAGAAACGGTTATGACGCTATATTCAAAGTAGTGGAAGGGTATTTTTGATTTTTTTAAAATTTCGAAGTTTTTAAACCGCTGTATCTTATCTTCTAGTAGGCGTATTTAGGATTTTTTTGGCTCAATTCAAGCGCGAAACTCTCCTCTTTCGACGGATTTCATTCGGGTTTTTCGGAGAGAAACGGTTCAGACGCTATATTCAAAATAGTGGAAGGGTATTTTTGATTTTTTATAATTTCGAAGTTTTTAAACCGCTGTATCTTATCTTCTAGTAGGCGTATTTAGGATTTTTTTGGCTCATTCAAGCGCGAAACTCTCCTCCTTCGAATCATTTCATTCGGGTTTTTCGGAGAGAAACGGTTCAGACGCTATATTTAGAAGAGTGGAAGGGTATTTTTGATTTTCTAAATTTTCGGAGTATTTAAAACTCTGTATCTTATCTTTTAGTAGGCGTATTTAGGATTTTTTTGGCTCCCTACAAGCGCGAAGCTCTCATCTTTCGAATCATTTCATCCGGGTTTTTCGGAGTGAAACGGTTCAGAAGTTATATTCAAAATAGTGGAAGGTTATTTTTCATTTTTTAAAAATTCGAAATTTTTAAATCGCTGTATCTTATCTTCTAGTAGGCGTATTTAGGATTTTTTTGGCTCATTTCAAGCGCGAAACTCTCCACTTTCGAATCGTTTCATTCGAGTTTTTCGGAGAGAAACGGTTCAGACGCTATATTCAAAAGAGTGGAAGGGTATTTTAGATTTTTTAAAATTTCGAAGTATTTAAATCGCTGTATCTTATCTTCTAGTGGGCGTATTTAGGATTTTTTTGGCTCATTTCAAGCGCGAAACTCTCCTCTTTCGACTGATTTCATTCGGGTTTTTAGGAAGAAAACGGTTCAGACGCTATATTCAAAATAGTGGAAGGGTATTTTTGATTTTTTAAAATTTCGAAGTATTTAAATCGCTGTATCTTATCTTCTAGTAGGCGTATTTAGGATTTTTCGGGCTCATTTCAAGCGCGAAGCACTCCTCTGTCGAATCATTTTATTCGGGTTTTTCGGAGAGAAACGGTTCAGACGCTATATTTAGAATAGTGGAAGGGTATTTTTGATTTTCTAAAATTTCGGAGTTCTTTAAACCGTGTATCTTATCTTTTAGTAGGAGTATTTAGGATTTTTTTGGCTACCTACAAGCGCGAAGCTCTCATCTTTCGAATCATTTCATTCAGGTTTTTCGGAGAGAAATTGTTCAGACGCTATATTCAAAATAGTGGAAGGGTATTTTTGATTATTTAATAATTCGAAATTTTTAAATCGCTGTATCTTATCTACTAGTAGGCGTATTTAAGATTTTTTTGGCTCATTTCAATCGCGAAACTCTCCTCTTTCGACTGATTTCATTAGGGTTTTTCGGAGAGAAACGGTTCAGACGCTATATTTAGAAGAGTGGAAGGGTATTTTTGATTTTCTAAATTTTCGGAGTATTTAAAACTCTGTATCTTATCTTTTAGTAGGAGTATTTAGGATTTTTTTGGCTCCCTACAAGCGCGAAGCTCTCATCTTTCGAATCATTTCATTCGGGTTTTTCGGAGAGAAACGGTTCAGAAGTTATATTCAAAATAGTGGAAGGTTATTTTTGATTTTTTAAAAATTCGAAATTTTTAAATCGCTGTATCTTGTCTTCTAGTAGGCGTATTTAGGATTTTTTTGGCTCATTTCAAGCGCGAAACTCTTCTCTTTCGAATCATTTCATTCTGGTTTCTCGGAGAGAAACGGTTCAGACGCTATATTCAAAATAGTGGAAGATTATTTTTGATTTTTTAAAATTTCGAAGTTTTTAAACCGCTGTATCTTATATTCTAGTAGGCGTATTTAGGATTTTTTTGGCTCATTTCAAGCGCGAAACTCTCCTCTTTCGGCTGATTTCATTCGGGTTTTTCGGAGAGAAACGGTTCAGACGCTATATTCAAAATAATGTGGAAGGGTATTTTTGATTTTCAAAATTTCGAAGTATTTAAACCGCTGTATCTTATCTTCTAGTAGGCGTATTTAGGATTTTTTTGGCTCCTTACAAGCGCGAAACTCTCCTCTTTCGGCTGATTTTATTCGGGTTTTTCGGAGAGAAACGGTTCAGACGCTATATTCAAAATAGTGGAAGGGTATTTTTGATTTTTTAAAATTTCGGAGTATTTAAACCGCTGTATCTTATCTTCTAGTAGGCGTGTTTAGGATTTTTTTGTCTCATTTCAAGCGCGAAACGCTCCTCTTTGGACACATTTCATTCGGGTTTTTCGGAGAGAAACGGTTCAGACGCTATATTCAAAATAGTGGAAGGGTATTTTTGATTTTTTAAAATTTCGGAATTTTTAAACCGCTGTATCTTATTTTCTAGTAGGCGGATTTAGGATTTTTTTGGCTCATTTCAAGCGCGAAAATCTCCTCTTTCGACTGATTTCATTCGGGTTTCTCGGAGATAAACGGTTCAGACGCTATATTCAAAATAGTGGAAGGGTATTTTTGATTTTTTAAAATTTCGTAGATTTAAACCGCAGTATTTTATCTTCTAGTAGGCGTATTTAAGATTTTTTTGGCTCATTTCAAGCGCGAAACTCTCCTTTTTCGACTCGTTTCATTCGAGTTTTTCGGAGAGAAACGGGTCAGACGCTATATTCAAAATAGTGGAAGGGTATTTTTGATTTTTTAAAATTTCGTAGTATTTAAACCGCTGTATCTTATCTTCTAGTAGGCGTATTTAGGATTTTTTTGGCTCATTACAAGCGCGAAACTCTCCTCTTTCGACTCGTTTCATTCGGGTTTTTCGGAGAGAAACGGTTCAGACGCTATATTCAAAATAGTGGAAGGGTATTTTTGATTTTTTAAAATTTCGTAGGTTTAAACCGCAGTATCTTATCTTCTAGTAGGCGTATTTAGGATTTTTTTGGCTCATTTCAAGCGCGAAACTCTCCTCTTTCGACTCGTTTCATTCGAGTTTTTCGGAGAGAAACGGTTCAGACGCTATATTCAAAATAGTGGAAGGGTATTTTTGATTTTTTAAAATTTCGTAGTTTTTAAACCGCTGTATCTTATCTTCTAGTAGGCGTATTTAGGATTTTTTTGGCTCATTTCAAGCGTGAAACTCTCGTCTTTCGACTCGTTTCATTCGAGTTTTTCGGAGAGAAACGGTTCAGACGCTATATTCAAAAAAGAGGAAGGGTATTTTTGATTTTTTAAAATTTCGTAGTCTTTAAACCGCTGTATCTTATCTTCTAGTAGGCGTATTTAGGATTTTTTTGGCTCATTTCAAGCGCGAAAGTCTCGTCTTTCGACTCATTTCATTCGAGTTTTTCGGAGAGAAACGGTTCAGACGCTATATTCAAAATAGTGGAAGGGTGTTTTTGATTTTCTAAAATTTCGAAGATTTTAAATCGCTGTATCTTATCTTGTAGTAGGCGTATTTAGGATTTTTTTGGCTCATTTCAAGCGCGAAACTCTCCTCTTTCGACTCGTTTCATTCGAGTTTTTCGGAGAGAAACAGTTCAGACGCTATATTCAAAATAGTGGAAGGGTATTTTTGATTTTTTAAAATTTCGTAGCTTTAAACCGCAGTATCTTATCTTCTAGTAGGCGTATTTAGGATTTTTTTGGCTCATTTCAAGCGCGAAACTCTCGTCTTTCGACTCATTTCATTCGAGTTTTTCGGAGAGAAACGGTTCAGACGCTATATTCAAAATAGTGGAAGGGTATTTTTGATTTTTTAAAATTTCGTAGTTTTTAAACCGCTGTATCTTATCTTCTAGTAGGCGTATTTAGGATTTTTTTGGCTCATTTCAAGCGCGAAACTCTCCACTTTCGACTTGTTTCATTCGAGTTTTTCGGAGAGAAACAGGTCAGACGCTATATTCAAAATAGTGGAAGGGTATTTTTGATTTTTTAAAATTTCGTAGTATTTAAACCGCTGTATCTTATCTTCTAGTAGGCGTATTTAGGATTTTTTTGGATCATTTCAAGCGCGAAACTCTCCTCTTTCGACTCGTTTCATTCGAGTTTTTCGGAGAGAAACGGTTCAGACGCTATATTCAAAATAGTGGAAGGGTATTTTTGATTTTTTAAAATTTCGTAGTTTTTAAACCGCTGTATCTTATCTTCTAGTAGGCGTATTTAGGATTTTCTTGGCTCATTTCAAGCGCGAAACTCTCCTCTTTCGACTCGTTTCATTCGAGTTTTTCGGAGAGAAACGGTTCAGACGCTATATTCAAAATAGTGGAAGGGTATTTTTGATTTTTTAAAATTTCGGAGTTTTTAAACCGCTGTATCTTATTTTCTAGTAGGCGTATTTAGGATTTTTTTGGCTCATTTCAAGCGCGAAACTCTCCTCTTTCGACTGATTTCATTCGGGTTTTTCGGAGATAAACGGTTCAGACGCTATATTCAAAATAGTGGAAGGGTATTTTTGATTTTTTAAAATTTCGTAGATTTAAACCGCTGTATTTTATCTTCTAGTAGGCGTATTTAGGATTTTTTTGGCTCATTTCAAGCGCGAAACTCTCCTCTTTCGACTCGTTTCATTCGAGTTTTTCGGAGAGAAACGGTTCAGACGCTATATTCAAAATAGTGGAAGGGTATTTTTGATTTTTTAAAATTTCGTAGTTTTAAACCGCAGTATCTTATCTTCTAGTAGGCGTATTTAGGATTTTTTTGGCTCATTTCAAGCGCGAAACTCTCCTCTTTCGACTCGTTTCATTCGAGTTTTTCGGAGAGAAACGGTTCAGACGCTATATTCAAAATAGTGGAAGGGTATTTTTGATTTTTTAAAATTTCGTAGTTTTTAAACCGCTGTATCTTATCTTCTAGTAGGCGTATTTAGGATTTTTTTGGCTCATTTCAAGCGCGAAACTCTCGTCTTTCGACTCGTTTCATTCGAGTTTTTCGGAGAGAAACGGTTCAGATGCTATATTCAAAAAAGAGGAAGGGTATTTTTGATTTTTTAAAATTTCGTAGTTTTTAAACCGCTGTATCTTATCTTCTAGAAGGCGTATTTAGGATTTTTTTGGCTCATTTCAAGCGCGAAACTCTACTCTTTCGACTCGTTTCATTCGGGTTTTTCGTAGAGAAACGGATCCGACGCTATATTCAAAATAGTGGAAGGGTATTTTTGATTTTTTAAAATTTCGTAGTTTTAAAACCGCTGTATCTTATCTTCTAGCGGGCGTATTTAGGATTTTTTTGGCTCATTTCAAGCGCGAAACTCTTCTCTTTCGACTCATTTCATTCGGGTTTTTCGGAGATAAACGGTTCAGACGCTATACTCAAAATAGTGGAAGGGTATTTTTGATTTTTTAAAATTTCGTAGTATTTAAACCGCTGTATCTTATCTTCTAGTAGGCGTATTTAGGATTTTTTTGGCTTATTTCAAGCGCGAAACTCTCCTCTTTCGACTCATTTCATTCGGGTTTTTCGGAGAGAAACGGTTCAGACGCTATATTCAAAATAGTGGAAGGGTATTTTTGATTTTTTAAAATTTCGGAGTTTTTAAACCGCTGTATCTTATCTTCTAGTAGGCGTATTTAGGATTTTTTTGGCTCCTTACAAGCGCGAAACTCTCATCTTTCGACTCGTTTCATTCGGGTTTTTCGGAGAGAAACGGTTCAGACGCTATATTCAAAATAGTGGAAGGGTATTTTTGATTTTTTAAAATTTCGGAGTTTTTAAACCGCTGTATCTTATCTTCTAGTAGGCGTATTTAGGATTTTTTTGGCTCATTTCAAGCGCGAAACTCTCCTCTTTCGACTGATTTCATTCGGGTTTCTCGGAGATAAACGGTTCAGACGCTATATTCAAAATAGTGGAAGGGTATTTTTGATTTTTTAAAATTTCGTAGATTTAAACCGCTGTATTTTATCTTCTAGTAGGCGTATTTAGGATTTTTTTGGCTCATTTCAAGCGCGAAACTCTCCTTTTTCGACTCGTTTCATTCGAGTTTTTCGGAGAGAAACGGGTCAGACGCTATATTCAAAATAGTGGAAGGGTATTTTTGATTTTTTAAAATTTCGTAGTATTTAAACCGCTGTATCTTATCTTCTAGTAGGCGTATTTAGGATTTTTTTGGCTCATTTCAAGCGCGAAACTCTCCTCTTTCGACTCGTTTCATTCGGGTTTTTCGGAGAGAAACGGTTCAGACGCTATATTCAAAATAGTGGAAGGGTATTTTTGATTTTTTAAAATTTCGTAGTTTTAAACCGCAGTATTTTATCTTCTAGTAGGCGTATTTAGGATTTTTTTGGCTCATTTCAAGCGCGAAACTCTCCTCTTTCGACTCGTTTCATTCGAGTTTTTCGGAGAGAAACGGTTCAGACGCTATATTCAAAATAGTGGAAGGGTATTTTTGATTTTTTAAAATTTCGTAGTTTTTAAACCGCTGTATCTTATCTTCTAGTAGGCGTATTTAGGATTTTTTTGGCTCATTTCAAGCGCGAAACTCTCGTCTTTCGACTCGTTTCATTCGAGTTTTTCGGAGAGAAACGGTTCAGACGCTATATTCAAAAAAGTGGAAGGGTATTTTTGATTTTTTAAAATTTCGTAGTTTTTAAACCGCTGTATCTTATCTTCTAGTAGGCGTATTTAGGATTTTTTTGGCTCATTTCAAGCGCGAAACTCTCGTCTTTCGACTCATTTCATTCGAGTTTTTCGGAGAGAAACGGTTCAGACGCTATATTCAAAAGAGTGGAAGGGTATTTTTGATTTTTTAAAATTTCGTAGTTTTTAAACCGCTGTATCTTATCTTCTAGTAGGCGTATTTAGGATTTTTTTGGCTCATTTCAAGCGCGAAACTCTCCTCTTTCGACTCGTTTCATTCGAGTTTTTCGGAGAGAAACGGTTCAGACGCTATATTCAAGAGAGTGGAAGGGAATTTTTGATTTTTTAAAATTTCGTAGTTTTAAACCGCTGTATCTTATCTTCTAGTAGGCGTATTTAGGATTTTTTCAGCTCCTTACAAGCGCGAAACTCTCCTCTTTCGACTGATTTGATTCGGGTTTCTCGGAGATAAACGGTTCAGACGCTATATTCAAAATAGTGGAAGGGTATTTTTGATTTTTTAAAATTTCGTAGTATTTAAACCGCTGTATCTTATCTTCTAGTAGGCGGATTTAGGATTTTTTTGGCTCATTTCAAGCGCGAAACTCTCCTCTTTCGACTGATTTCATTCGGGTTTCTCGGAGATAAACGGTTCAGACGCTATATTCAAAATAGTGGAAGGGTATTTTTGATTTTTTAAAATTTCGTAGATTTAAACCGCTGTATCTTATCTTCTAGTAGGCGTATTTAGGATTTTTTTGGCTCATTTCAAGCGCGAAACTCTCCTCTTTCGACTCGTTTCATTCGAGTTTTTCGGAGAGAAACGGTTCAGACGCTATATTCAAAATAGTGGAAGGGTATTTTTGATTTTTTAAAATTTCGTAGTTTTAAACCGCTGTATTTTATCTTCTAGTAGGCGTATTTAGGATTTTTTTGGCTCATTTCAAGCGCGAAACTCTCCTCTTTCGACTCATTTCATTCGAGTTTTTCGGAGAGAAACGGTTCAGACGCTATATTCAAAATAGTGGAAGGGTATTTTTGATTTTTTAAAATTTCGTAGTTTTTAAACCGCTGTATCTTATCTTCTAGTAGGCGTATTTAGGATTTTTTTGGCTCATTTCAAGCGCGAAACTCTCGTCTTTCGACTCGTTTCATTCGAGTTTTTCGGAGAGAAACGGTTCAGACGCTATATTCAAAAAAGTGGAAGGGTATTTTTGATTTTTTAAAATTTCGTAGTTTTTAAACCGCTGTATCTTATCTTCTAGTAGGCGTATTTAGGATTTTTTTGGCTCATTTCAAGCGCGAAACTCTCGTCTTTCGACTCGTTTCATTCGGGTTTTTCGGAGAGAAACGGTTCAGACGCTATATTCAAAATAGTGGAAGGGTATTTTTGATTTTTTAAAATTTCGTAGTTTTAAACCGCTGTATCTTATCTTCTAGTAGGCGTATTTAGGATTTTTTTGGCTCATTTCAAGCGCGAAACTCTCCTCTTTCGACTGATTTCATTCGGGTTTTTCGGAGAGAAACGGTTCAGACGCTATATTCAAAATAGTGGAAGGGTATTTTTGATTTTTTAAAATTTCGTAGATTTAAACCGCTGTATTTTATCTTCTAGTAGGCGTATTTAGGATTTTTTTGGCTCATTTCAAGCGCGAAACTCTCCTCTTTCGACTCGTTTCATTCGAGTTTTTCGGAGAGAAACGGTTCAGACGCTATATTCAAAATAGTGGAAGGTATTTTTGATTTTTTAAAATTTCGTAGTATTAAAACCGCTGTATCTTATCTTCTAGTGGGCGTATTTAGGATTTTTTTGGCTCATTTCAAGCGCGAAACTCTTCTCTTTCGACTCATTTCATTCGGGTTTTTCGGAGATAAACGGTTCAGACGCTATATTCAAAATAGTGGAAGGGTATTTTTGATTTTTTAAAATTTCGGAGTATTTAAACCGCTGTATCTTATTTTCTAGTAGGCGTATTTAGGATTTTTTTGGCTTATTTCAAGCGCGAAACTCTCCTCTTTCGACTGATTTCATTCGGGTTTTTTGGAGAGAAACGGTTCAGACGCTATATTCAAAATAGTGGAAGGGTATTTTTGATTTTTTAAAATTTCGTAGTTTTTAAACCGCTGTATCTTATCTTCTAGTAGGCGTATTTAGGATTTTTTTGGCTCCTTACAAGCGCGAAACTCTCATCTTTCGACTCGTTTCATTCGGGTTTTTCGGAGAGAAACGGTTCAGACGCTATATTCAAAATAGTGGAAGGGTGTTTTTGATTTTTTAAAATTTCGAAGTTTTTAAACCGCTGTATCTTATCTTCTAGTAGGCGTATTTAGGATTTTTTTGGCTCATTTCAAGCGCGAAACTCTCCTCTTTCGACTCGTTTCATTCGAGTTTTTCGGAGAGAAACGGTTCAGACGCTATATTCAAAATAGTGGAAGGGTATTTTTGATTTTTTAAAATTTCGTAGTTTTAAACCGCTGTATTTTATCTTCTAGTAGGCGTATTTAGGATTTTTTTGGCTCATTTCAAGCGCGAAACTCTCGTCTTTCGACTCATTTCATTCGGGTTTTTCGGAGAGAAACGGTTCAGACGCTATATTCAAAATAGTGGAAGGGTATTTTTGATTTTTTAAAATTTCGTAGTTTTTAAACCGCTGTATCTTATCTTCTAGTAGGCGTATTTAGGATTTTTTTGGCTCATTTCAAGCGCGAAACTCTCCTCTTTCGACTCGTTTCATTCGAGTTTTTCGGAGAGAAACGGTTCAGACGCTATATTCAAAATAGTGGAAGGGTATTTTTGATTTTTTAAAATTTCGTAGTTTTTAAACCGCTGTATCTTATCTTCTAGTAGGCGTATTTAGGATTTTTTTGGCTCATTTCAAGCGCGAAACTCTCCTCTTTCGACTCGTTTCATTCGAGTTTTTCGGAGAGAAACGGTTCAGACGCTATATTCAAAATAGTGGAAGGGTATTTTTGATTTTTTAAAATTTCGTAGTTTTAAACCGCAGTATTTTATCTTCTAGTAGGCGTATTTAGGATTTTTTTGGCTCATTTCAAGCGCGAAACTCTCGTCTTTCGACTCATTTCATTCGAGTTTTTCGGAGAGAAACGGTTCAGACGCTATATTCAAAATAGTGGAAGGGTATTTTTGATTTTTTAAAATTTCGTAGTATTTAAACCGCTGTATCTTATCTTCTAGTAGGCGTATTTAGGATTTTTTTGGCTCATTTCAAGCGCGAAACTCTCCTCTTTCGACTCGTTTCATTCGGGTTTTTCGGAGAGAAACGGTTCAGACGCTATATTCAAAATAGTGGAAGGGTATTTTTGATTTTTTAAAATTTCGTAGTTTTAAACCGCTGTATCTTATCTTCTAGTAGGCGTATTTAGGATTTTTTTGGCTCATTTCAAGCGCGAAACTCTCCTCTTTCGACTCGTTTCATTCGAGTTTTTCGGAGAGAAACGGTTCAGACGCTATATTCAAAATAGTGGAAGGGTATTTTTGATTTTTTAAAATTTCGTAGTTTTTAAACCGCTGTATCTTATCTTCTAGTAGGCGTATTTAGGATTTTTTTGGCTCATTTCAAGCGCGAAACTCTCCTCTTTCGACTCGTTTCATTCGAGTTTTTCGGAGAGAAACGGTTCAGACGCTATATTCAAAATAGTGGAAGGGTATTTTTGATTTTTTAAAATTTCGTAGTTTTTAAACCGCTGTATCTTATCTTCTAGTAGGCGTATTTAGGATTTTTTTGGCTCATTTCAAGCGCGAAACTCTCGTCTTTCGACTCGTTTCATTCGAGTTTTTCGGAGAGAAACGGTTCAGACGCTATATTCAAAAAAGTGGAAGGGTATTTTTGATTTTTTAAAATTTCGTAGTTTTTAAACCGCTGTATCTTATCTTCTAGTAGGCGTATTTAGGATTTTTTTGGCTCATTTCAAGCGCGAAACTCTCGTCTTTCGACTCATTTCATTCGGGTTTTTCGGAGAGAAACGGTTCAGACGCTATATTCAAAATAGTGGAAGGGTATTTTTGATTTTTTAAAATTTCGTAGTTTTAAACCGCTGTATCTTATCTTCTAGTAGGCGTATTTAGGATTTTTTTGGCTCATTTCAAGCGCGAAACTCTCCTCTTTCGACTCGTTTCATTCGAGTTTTTCGGAGAGAAACGGGTCAGACGCTATATTCAAAATAGTGGAAGGGTATTTTTGATTTTTTAAAATTTCGTAGTATTTAAACCGCTGTATCTTATCTTCTAGTAGGCGTATTTAGGATTTTTTTGGCTCATTTCAAGCGCGAAACTCTCCTCTTTCGACTCGTTTCATTCGGGTTTTTCGGAGAGAAACGGTTCAGACGCTATATTCAAAATAGTGGAAGGGTATTTTTGATTTTTTAAAATTTCGTAGTTTTAAACCGCTGTATCTTATCTTCTAGTAGGCGTATTTAGGATTTTTTTGGCTCATTTCAAGCGCGAAACTCTCCTCTTTCGACTCGTTTCATTCGAGTTTTTCGGAGAGAAACGGTTCAGACGCTATATTCAAAATAGTGGAAGGGTATTTTTGATTTTTTAAAATTTCGTAGTTTTTAAACCGCTGTATCTTATCTTCTAGTAGGCGTATTTAGGATTTTTTTGGCTCATTTCAAGCGCGAAACTCTCCTCTTTCGACTCGTTTCATTCGAGTTTTTCGGAGAGAAACGGTTCAGACGCTATATTCAAAATAGTGGAAGGGTATTTTTGATTTTTTAAAATTTCGTAGTTTTTAAACCGCTGTATCTTATCTTCTAGTAGGCGTATTTAGGATTTTTTTGGCTCATTTCAAGCGCGAAACTCTCGTCTTTCGACTCATTTCATTCGAGTTTTTCGGAGAGAAACGGTTCAGACGCTATATTCAAAATAGTGGAAGGGTATTTTTGATTTTTTAAAATTTCGTAGTTTTTAAACCGCTGTATCTTATCTTCTAGTAGGCGTATTTAGGATTTTTTTGGCTCATTTCAAGCGCGAAACTCTCCTCTTTCGACTCGTTTCATTCGAGTTTTTCGGAGAGAAACGGTTCAGACGCTATATTCAAAATAGTGGAAGGGTATTTTTGATTTTTTAAAATTTCGTAGTTTTTAAACCGCTGTATCTTATCTTGTAGTAGGCGTATTTAGGATTTTTTTGGCTCATTTCAAGCGCGAAACTCTCCTCTTTCGACTCGTTTCATTCGGGTTTTTCGGAGAGAAACGGTTCAGACGCTATATTCAAAATAGTGGAAGGGTATTTTTGATTTTTTAAAATTTCGTAGTTTTTAAACCGCTGTATCTTATCTTCTAGTAGGCGTATTTAGGATTTTTTTGGCTCCTTACAAGCGCGAAACTCTCCTCTTTCGACTTATTTGATTTGGGTTTCTCGGAGATAAACGATTCAGACGCTATATTCAGAAGAGTGGAATGGTATTTTTGATTTTTTAAATTTTGTAGTTTTTATACCGCTGTATCTTATCTTCTAGTAGGCGTATTTAGGATTTTTTTGGCTCATTTCAAGCGCGAAACTCTCCTCTTTCGACTCGTTTCATTCGAGTTTTTCGGAGAGAAACGGGTCAGACGCTATATTCAAGAGAGTGGAAGGGAATTTTTGATTTTTTAAAATTTCGTAGTTTTAAACCGCTGTATCTTATCTTCTAGTAGGCGTATTTAGGATTTTTTCAGCTCCTTACAAGCGCGAAACTCTCCTCTTTCGACTGATTTGATTCGTGTTTCTCGGAGATAAACGGTTCAGACGCTATATTCAAAATAGTGGAAGGGTATTTTTGATTTTTTAAAATTTCGTAGTTTTAAACGCAGTATCTTATCTTCTAGTAGTCGTATTTAGGATTTTTTTGGCTCATTTCAAGCGGGAAACTCTCCTCTTTCGACTGATTTCATTCGGGTTTCTCGGAGATAAACGGTTCAGACGCTATATTCAAAATAGTGGAATGGTATTTTTGATTTTTTAAAATTTTGTAGTTTTTAAACCGCTGTATCTTATCTTCTAGTAGGCGTATTTAGGATTTTTTTGGCTCATTTCAAGCGCGAAACTCTCCTCTTTCGACTGGTTTCATTCGGGTTTTTCGGAGAGAAACGGTTCAGACGCTATATTCAAAATAGTGGAAGGGTATTTTTGATTTTTTAAAATTTCGTAGTTTTTAAACCGCTGTATCTTATCTTCTAGTAGGCGTATTTAGGATTTTTTTGGCTCATTACAAGCGCGAAACTCTCCTCTTTCGACTCGTTTCATTCGGGTTTTTCGGAGAGAAACGGTTCAGACGCTATATTCAAAATAGTGGAAGGGTATTTTTGATTTTTTAAAATTTCGTAGTTTTTAAACCGCTGTATCTTATCTTCTAGTAGGCGTATTTAGGATTTTTTTGGCTCATTTCAAGCGCGAAACTCTCCTCTTTCGACTGATTTCATTCGGGTTTTTCGGAGAGAAACGGTTCAGACGCTATATTCAAAATAGTGGAAGGGTATTTTTGATTTTTTAAAATTTCGTAGTTTTAAACCGCTGTATTTTATCTTCTAGTAGGCGTATTTAGGATTTTTTTGGCTCATTTCAAGCGCGAAACTCTCCTCTTTCGACTCGTTTCATTCGAGTTTTTCTGAGAGAAACGGTTCAGACGCTATATTCAAAATAGTGGAAGGGTATTTTTGATTTTTTAAAATTTCGTAGTTTTTAAACCGCTGTATCTTATCTTCTAGTAGGCGTATTTAGGATTTTTTTGGCTCATTTCAAGCGCGAAACTCTCCTCTTTCGACTCGTTTCATTCGGGTTTTTCGGAGAGAAACGGTTCAGACGCTATATTCAAAATAGTGGAAGGGTATTTTTGATTTTTTAAAATTTCGTAGGTTTAAACCGCAGTATTTTATCTTCTAGTAGGCGTATTTAGGATTTTTCTGGCTCATTTCAAGCGCGAAACTCTCCTCTTTCGACTCGTTTCATTCGAGTTTTTCGGAGAGAAACGGTTCAGACGCTATATTCAAAATAGTGGAAGGGTATTTTTGATTTTTTAAAATTTCGTAGTATTTAAACCGCTGTATCTTATCTTCTAGTAGGCGTATTTAGGATTTTTTTGGCTCATTTCAAGCGCGAAACTCTCCTCTTTCGACTCGTTTCATTCGGGTTTTTCGGAGAGAAACGGTTCAGACGCTATATTCAAAATAGTGGAAGGGTATTTTTGATTTTTTAAAATTTCGTAGTTTTAAACCGCTGTATCTTATCTTCTAGTAGGCGTATTTAGGATTTTTTTGGCTCATTTCAAGCGCGAAACTCTCCTCTTTCGACTCGTTTCATTCGAGTTTTTCGGAGAGAAACGGTTCAGACGCTATATTCAAAATAGTGGAAGGGTATTTTTGATTTTTTAAAATTTCGTAGTTTTTAAACCGCTGTATCTTATCTTCTAGTAGGCGTATTTAGGATTTTTTTGGCTCATTTCAAGCGTGAAACTCTCGTCTTTCGACTCGTTTCATTCGAGTTTTTCGGAGAGAAACGGTTCAGATGCTATATTCAAAAAAGAGGAAGGGTATTTTTGATTTTTTAAAATTTCGTAGTCTTTAAACCGCTGTATCTTATCTTCTAGTAGGCGTATTTAGGATTTTTTTGGCTCATTTCAAGCGCGAAAGTCTCGTCTTTCGACTCATTTCATTCGAGTTTTTCGGAGAGAAACGGTTCAGACGCTATATTCAAAATAGTGGAAGGGTGTTTTTGATTTTCTAAAATTTCGTAGTTTTTAAACCGCTGTATCTTATCTTGTAGTAGGCGTATTTAGGATTTTTTTGGCTCATTTCAAGCGCGAAACTCTCCTCTTTCGACTCGTTTCATTCGAGTTTTTCGGAGAGAAACGGTTCAGACGCTATATTCAAAATAGTGGAAGGGTATTTTTGATTTTTTAAAATTTCGTAGTTTTTAAACCGCTGTATCTTATCTTCTAGTAGGCGTATTTAGGATTTTTTTGGCTCATTTCAAGCGTGAAACTCTCGTCTTTCGACTCGTTTCATTCGAGTTTTTCGGAGAGAAACGGTTCAGATGCTATATTCAAAAAAGAGGAAGGGTATTTTTGATTTTTTAAAATTTCGTAGTCTTTAAACCGCTGTATCTTATCTTCTAGTAGGCGTATTTAGGATTTTTTTGGCTCATTTCAAGCGCGAAAGTCTCGTCTTTCGACTCATTTCATTCGAGTTTTTCGGAGAGAAACGGTTCAGACGCTATATTCAAAATAGTGGAAGGGTGTTTTTGATTTTCTAAAATTTCGAAGATTTTAAATCGCTGTATCTTATCTTGTAGTAGGCGTATTTAGGATTTTTTTGGCTCATTTCAAGCGCGAAACTCTCGTCTTTCGACTCATTTCATTCGAGTTTTTCGGAGAGAAACGGTTCAGACGCTATATTCAAAATAGTGGAAGGGTATTTTTGATTTTTTAAAATTTCGTAGTTTTTAAACCGCTGTATCTTATCTTCTAGTAGGCGTATTTAGGATTTTCTTTGCTCATTTCAAGCGCGAAACTCTCCTCTTTCGACGCGTTTCATTCGAGTTTTTCGGAGAGAAACGGTTCAGACGCTATATTCAAAATAGTGGAAGGGTATTTTTGATTTTTTAAAATTTCGTAGTTTTTAAACCGCTGTATCTTATCTTCTAGTAGGCGTATTTAGGATTTTTTTGGCTCCTTACAAGCGCGAAACTCTCCTCTTTCGACTGATTTGATTCGGGTTTCTCGGAGATAAACGGTTCAGACGCTATATTCAAAATAGTGGAAGGGTATTTTTGATTTTTTAAATTTCGTAGTTTTTAAACCGCTGTATCTTATCTTCTAGTAGGCGTATTTAGGATTTTTTTGGCTCCTTACAAGCGCGAAACTCTCCTCTTTCGACTTATTTGATTCGGGTTTCTCGGAGATAAACGGTTCAGACGCTATATTCAAAATAGTGGAAGGGTATTTTTGATTTTTTAAATTTTGTA
Source organism: Apis florea (assembly GCF_048593485.1). Lineage (NCBI taxonomy): Eukaryota > Metazoa > Arthropoda > Insecta > Hymenoptera > Apidae > Apis > Apis florea. The sequence goes on along the minus strand of NW_028256358.1, from coordinate 2,389 downwards.
GTTTTTATACCGCTGTATCTTATCTTCTAGTTGGCGTATTTAGGATTTTTTTGGCTTATTTCAAGCGCGAAACTCTCCTCTTTCGACTCGTTTCATTCGAGTTTTTCGGAGAGAAACGGGTCAGACGCTATATTCAAGAGAGTGGAAGGGAATTTTTGATTTTTTAAAATTTCGTAGTTTTAAACCGCTGTATCTTATCTTCTAGTAGGCGTATTTAGGATTTTTTTGGCTCATTTCAAGCGCGAAACTCTCCTCTTTCGACTCATTTCATTCGAGTTTTTCGGAGAGAAACGGTTCAGACGCTATATTCAAAATAGTGGAAGGGTATTTTTGATTTTTTAAAATTTCGTAGTTTTTAAATCGCTGTATCTTATCTTCTAGTAGGCGTATTTAGGATTTTTTTGGCTCATTTCAAGCGCGAAACTCTCGTCTTTCGACTCATTTCATTCGAGTTTTTCGGAGAGAAACGGTTCAGACGCTATATTCAAAATAGTGGAAGGGTATTTTTGATTTTTTAAAATTTCGTAGTTTTTAAACCGCTGTATCTTATCTTCTAGTAGGCGTATTTAGGATTTTTTTGGCTCATTTCAAGCGCGAAACTCTCCTCTTTCGACGCGTTTCATTCGAGTTTTTCGGAGAGAAACGGTTCAGACGCTATATTCAAAATAGTGGAAGGGTATTTTTGATTTTTTAAAATTTCGTTTTTAAACCGCTGTATCTTATCTTCTAGTAGGCGTATTTAGGATTTTTTTGGCTCCTTACAAGCGCGAAACTCTCCTCTTTCGACTGATTTGATTCGGGTTTCTCGGAGAGAAACGGTTCAGACGCTATATTCAAAATAGTGGAAGGGTATTTTTGATTTTTTAAAATTTCGTAGTTTTTAAACCGCTGTATCTTATCTTCTAGTAGGCGTATTTAGGATTTTTTTGGCTCATTTCAAGCGCGAAACTCTCCTCTATCGACTGATTTGATTCGTGTTTCTCGGAGATAAACGGTTCAGACGCTATATTCAAAATAGTGGAAGGGTATTTTTGATTTTTTAAAATTTTGTAGTTTTTAAACCGCTGTATCTTATCTTCTAGTAGGCGTATTTAGGATTTTTTTGGCTCATTTCAAGCGCGAAACTCTCCTCTTTCGACTCGTTTCATTCGAGTTTTTCGGAGAGAAACGGGTCAGACGCTATATTCAAAAGAGTGGAAGGGTATTTTTGATTTTTTAAAATTTCGTAGTTTTTAAACCGCTGTATCTTATCTTCTAGTAGGCGCATTTAGGATTTTTTTGGCTCATTTCAAGCGCGAAACTCTCGTCTTTCGACTCATTTCATTCGAGTTTTTCGGAGAGAAACGGTTCAGACGCTATATTCAAAATAGTGGAAGGGTATTTTTGATTTTTTAAAATTTCGTAGTTTTTAAACCGCTGTATCTTATCTTCTAGTAGGCGTATTTAGGATTTTTTTGGCTCATTTCAAGCGCGAAACTCTCCTCTTTCGACTCATTTCATTCGAGTTTTTCGGAGAGAAACGGTTCAGACGCTATATTCAAAATAGTGGAAGGGTATTTTTGATTTTTTAAAATTTCGTAGTTTTTAAACCGCTGTATCTTATCTTCTAGTAGGCGTATTTAGGATTTTTTTGGCTCATTTCAAGCGCGAAACTCTCCTCTTTCGACTCGTTTCATTCGAGTTTTTCGGAGAGAAACGGTTCAGACGCTATATTCAAAATAGTGGAAGGGTATTTTTGATTTTTTAAAATTTCGTAGTTTTTAAACCGCTGTATCTTATCTTCTAGTAGGCGTATTTAGGATTTTTTTGGCTCATTACAAGCGCGAAACTCTCCTCTTTCGACTGATTTCATTCGGGTTTCTCGGAGAGAAACGGTTCAGACGCTATATTCAAAATAGTGGAAGGGTATTTTTGATTTTTTAAAATTTCGTAGTTTTTAAACCGCTGTATCTTATCTTCTAGTAGGCGTATTTAGGATTTTTTTGGCTCATTTCAAGCGGGAAACTCTCCTCTTTCGACTGATTTCATTCGGGTTTCTCGGAGATAAACGGTTCAGACGCTATATTCAAAATAGTGGAAGGGTATTTTTGATTTTTTAAATTTTGTAGTTTTTATACCGCTGTATCTTATCTTCTAGTAGGCGTATTTAGGATTTTTTTGGCTCATTTCAAGCGCGAAACTCTCCTCTTTCGACTCGTTTCATTCGAGTTTTTCGGAGAGAAACGGGTCAGACGCTATATTCAAGAGAGTGGAAGGGAATTTTTGATTTTTTAAAATTTCGTAGTTTTAAACCGCTGTATCTTATCTTCTAGTAGGCGTATTTAGGATTTTTTCAGCTCCTTACAAGCGCGAAACTCTCCTCTTTCGACTGATTTGATTCGGGTTTCTC
>NW_028256357.1:0-4237 GCF_048593485.1 Apis florea | reverse complement strand
GTATTTTTGATTTTTTAAAATTTCGAAGTTTTTAAACCGCTGTATCTTATCTTCTAGTAGTCGTATTTAGGAGTTTTTTGGCTCATTTTAAGCGAGAAACTTTCCTCTTTCGACTCGTTTCATTCGGGTTTTTTGGAGAGAAACGGTTCAGACTCTATATTCAAAATAGTGGAAGGGTATTTTTGATTTTTTAAAATTTCGGAATTTTTAAACCGCTGTATCTTATGTTCTAGTAGGCGAATTTAGGATTTTTTTGGCTCATTTCATGCGCGAAACTCTCCTCTTTCGACTGATTTCATTCGGGTTTTTCGGAGAGAAACGGTTCAGACGCTATAATCAAAATAGTGGAAGGGTATTTTTGATTTTTTAAAATTTCGTAGTTTTAAAACCGCTGTATCTTATCTTCTAGTAGGCGTATTTAGGATTTTTTTGGCTCATTTCAAGCGCGAAACTCTCCTCTTTCGACTGATTTCATTCGGGTTTTTCGGAGAGAAACGGTTCAGACGCTATATTCAAAATAGTGGTAGGGTATTTTTGATATTTTAAAATTTCGAAGATTTTAAACAGCTGAATCTTATCTTCTAGTAGGCGTATTTAGGATTTTTTTGGCTCCTTACAAGCGCGAAACTCTCCCCTTTCGACTGATTTCATTCGGGTTTTTCGGAGAGAAACGGTTCAGACTCTATATTCAAAAGAGTATAAGGGTATTTTTGATTTTTTAAAACTTCCAAGTATTTAAACCGCTGTATCTCATCTTCTAGTAGGCTTATTTAGGATTTGTTTCGCTCATTTCAAGCGCGAAACTCTCCTCTTTCGACTGATTTCATTCGGGTTTTTCGGAGAGAAACGGTTCAGACGCTATAATCAAAATAGTGGAAGGGTATTTTTGATTTTTTAAAATTTCGTAGTTTTAAAACCGCTGTATCTTATCTTCTAGTAGGCGTATTTAGGATTTTTTTGGCTCCTTACTAGCGCGAAACTCTCCTCTTTCGACTGATTTCATTCGGGTTATTCGGAGAGAAACGGTTCAGACGCTATATTCAAAATAGTGGAAGGGTATTTTTGATTTTTTAAAATTTCGGAATTTTTAAACCGCTGTATCTTATCTTCTAGTAGGCGTATTTAGGATTTTTTTGGCTCATTTCAAGCGCGAAACTCTTCTCTTTCGACTGATTTCATTTGAATTTTTCGGAGAGAAACGGTTCAGACGCTATAATCAAAATAGTGGAAGGGTATTTTTGATTTTTTAAAATTTCGTAGTTATAAAACCGCTGTATCATATCTTCTAGTAGGCGTATTTAGGATTTTTTTGGCTCCTTACAAGCAAGAAACTCTCCCCTTTCGACTGATTTCATTCGGGTTTTTCGGAGAGAAACGGTTCAGACTCTATATTCAAAAGAGTGGAAGGGTATTTTTGATTTTTTAAAATTTCGGAATTTTTAAACCGCTGTATCTTATCTTCTAGTAGGCGTATGTAGGAGTTTTTTGGCTCATTTCAAGCGAGAAACTTTCGTCTTTCGACACGTTTCATTCGGGTTTTTCGGAGAGAAACGGTTCAGACGCTATAATCAAAATAGTGGAAGGGTATTTTTGATTTTTTAAAATTTCGGAGTTTTTAAACCGCTGTATCTTATCTTCTAGTAGGCGTATGTAGGAGTTTTTTGGCTCATTTCAAGCGAGAAACTTTCCTCTTTCGACACGTTTCATTCGGGTTTTTCGGAGAGAAACGGTTTAGACGCTATAATCAAAATAGTGGAAGGGTGATTTTGATTTTTTAAAATTTCGGAATTTTTAAACCGCTGTATCTTATCTTGTAGTAGGCGTATTTAGGATTTTTTTGGCTCATTTCAAGCGCGAAACTCTCCTCTTTCGACTGATTTCATTCGGGTTTTTCCGAGAGAAACGGTTCAGACGCTATATTCAAAATAGTGGAAGGGTATTTTTGATTTTTTAAAATTTCGAAGTTTTTAAACCGCTGTATCTTATCTTCTAGTAGGCGTATTTAGGAGTTTTTTGGCACATTTTAAGCGAGAAACTTTCCTCTTTCGACTCGTTTCATTCGGGTTTTTCGGAGAGAAACGGTTCAGACGCTATAATCAAAATAGTGGAAGGGTATTTTTGATTTTTTAAAATTTCGTAGTTTTAAAACCGCTGTATCTTATCTTCTAGTAGGCGCATTTAGGATTTTTTTGGCTCATTTCAAGCGCGAAACTCTCTTCTTTCGACTCGTTTCATTCGGGTTTTTCGGAGAGAAACGGTTCAGACGCTATATTCAAAATAGTGGAAGGGTATTTTTGATTTTTTAAAATTTCGGAATTTTTAAACCGCTGTATCTTATGTTCTAGTAGGCGTATTTAGGATTTTTTTGGCTCATTTCAAGCGCGAAACTCTCCTCTTTCGACTGATTTCATTCGGGTTTTTCGGAGAGAAACGGTTCAGACGCTATAATCAAAATAGTGGAAGGGTATTTTTGATTTTTTAAAATTTCGTAGTTTTAAAACCGCTGTATCTTATCTTCTAGTAGGCGTATTTAGGATTTTTTGGCTCCTTACAAGCGCGAAACTCTCCTCTTTCGACTGATTTCATTCGGGTTTTTCGGAGAGAAACGGTTCAGACGCTATATTCAAAATAGTGGAAGGGTATTTTTGATTTTTTAAAATTTCGGAATTTTTAAACCGCTGTATCTTATCTTCTAGTAGGCGTATTTAGGATTTTTTTGGCTCATTTCAAGCGCGAAACTCTCCTCTTTCGACTGATTTCATTCGGGTTTTTCGGAGAGAAACGGTTCAGACGCTATATTCAAAAGAGTGGAAGGGTATTTTTGATTTTTTAAAATTTCGGAATTTTTAAACCGCTGTATCTTATGTTCTAGTAGACGAATTTAGGAGTTTTTTGGCTCATTTCAAGCGAGAAACTTTCCTCTTTCGACACGTTTCATTCGGGTTTTTCGGAGAGAAACGGTTCAGACGCTATAATCAAAATAGTGGAAGGGTATTTTTGATTTTTTAAAATTTCGGAATTTTTAAACCGCTGTATCTTATCTTCTGGTAGGCGTATTTAGGATTTTTTTGGCTCTCTACAAGCGCGAAACTCTCCTCTTTCGAATCATTTCATTCGGGTTTTTCGGAGAGAAACGGTTGAGACGCTATATTCAAAATAGTGGAAGGGTAATTTTGATTTTTTAAAATTTCGGAATTTTTAAACCGCTGTATCTTATCTTGTAGTAGGCGTATTTTGGATTTTTTTGGCTCATTTCAAGCGCGAAACTCTCCTCTTTCGACTGATTTCATTCGGGTTTTTTCGAGGGAAACGGTTCAGACGCTATATTCAAAATAGTGGAAGGGTATTTTTGATTTTTTCAAATTTCGAAGTTTTTAAACCGCTGTATCTTATCTTCTAGTAGGCGTATTTAGGATTTTTTTGGCACCTTTCAAGCGCGAAACTCTCCTCTTTCGACTGATTTCATTCGGGTTTTTCGGAGAGAAACGTTTCAGACGCTATAATCAAAAGAGTGGAAGGGTATTTTTGATTTTTTAAAATTTCGTAGTTTTTAAACCGCTGTATCCTATGTTCTGGTAGGCGTATTTAGGATTTTTTTGGCTCATTTCAAGCGCGAAACTCTCTTCTTTCGACTCGTTTCATTCGAGTTTTTCGGAGAGAAACGGTTCAGACGCTATATTCAAAATAGTGGAAGGGTATTTTTGATTTTTTAAAATTTCGAAGTTTTTAAACCGCTGTATCTTATCTTCTAGTAGGCGTATTTAGGAGTTTTTTGGCACATTTTAAGCGAGAAACTTTCCTCTTTCGACTCGTTTCATTCGGGTTTTTCGGAGAGAAACGGTTCAGACGCTATAATCAAAATAGTGGAAGGGTATTTTTGATTTTTTAAAATTTCGTAGTTTTTAAACCGCTGTATCTTATCTTCTAGTAGGCGCATTTAGGATTTTTTTGGCTCATTTCAAGCGCGAAACTCTCTTCTTTCGACTCGTTTCATTCGAGTTTTTCGGAGAGAAACGGTTCAGACGCTATATTCAAAAGAGTGGAAGGGTATTTTTGATTTTTTAAAATTTCGAAGTTTTTAAACCGCTGTATCTTATCTTCTAGTAGACGTATTTAGGAGTTTTTTGGCTCATTTTAAGCGAGAAACTTTCCTCTTTCGACACGTTTCATTCGGGTTTTTCGGAGAGAAACGGTTCAGACGCTATATTCAAAATAGTGGAAGGGTATTTTTGATTTT
>NW_028256356.1:0-10929 GCF_048593485.1 Apis florea | reverse complement strand
TTCCTCTTTCGACTGATTTCATTCGGGTTTTTCGGAGAGAAACGGTTCAGACGCTATATTCAAAATAGTGGAAGGGTATTTTTGATTTTTTAAAATTTCGTAGTTTTTAAACCGCTGTATCTTATCTTCTAGTAGGCGTATTTAGGATTTTTTTGGCTCATTTCAAGCGCGAAACTCTCCTCTTTCGACTGGTTTCATTCGGGTTTTTCGGAGAGAAACGGTTCAGACGCTATATTCAAAAGAGTGGAAGGGTATTTTTGATTTTTTAAAATTTCGAAGTTTTTAAACCGCTGTATCTTATCTTCTAGTAGGCGTATTTAGGATTTTTTTGGGTCATATCAAGCGCGAAACTCTCCTCTTTCGACTGATTTCATTCGGGTTTTTCGGAGAGAAACGGTTCAGACGCTATATTCAAAATAGTGGAAGGGTATTTTTGATTTTTTAAAATTTCGGAGTTTTTAAACCGCTGTATCTTATCTTCTAGTAGGCGTATTTAGGATTTTTTTGGCTCATTTCAAGCGCGAAACTCTCCTCTTTCGACTCGTTTCATTCGGGTTTTTCGGAGAGAAACGGTTCAGACGCTATATTCAAAATAGTGGAAGGGTATTTTTGATTTTTTAAAATTTCGTAGTTTTTAAAACCGCTGTATCTTATCTTCTAGTAGGCGTATTTAGGATTTTTTTGGCTCATTTCAAGCGAGAAACTCTCTTCTTTCGACTGATTTCATTCGGGTTTTTCGGAGAGAAACGGTTCAGACGCTATATTCAAAAGAGTGGTAGGGTATTTTTGATTTTTTAAAATTTCGGAAGTTTTTAAACCGCTGTATCTTATCTTCTAGTAGGCGTATTTAGGATTTTTTTGGCTCATTTCAAGCGAGAAACTTTCCTCTTTCGACTGATTTCATTCGGGTTTTTCGGAGAGAAACGGTTCAGACGCTATATTCAAAATACTGGAAGGGTATTTTTGATTTTTTAAAATTTCGGAGTTTTTAAACCGCTGTATCTTATCTTCTAGTAGGCGTATTTAGGATTTTTTTGGCTCATTTCAAGCGCGAAACTCTCCTCTTTCGACTGATTTCATTCGGGTTTTTCGGAGAGAAACGGTTCAGACGCTATATTCAAAATAGTGGAAGGGTATTTTTGATTTTTTAAAATTTCGTAGATTTTAAACCGCTGTATCTTATCTTCTAGTAGGCGCATTTAGGATTTTTTTGGCTCATTTCAAGCGCGAAACTCTCCTCTTTCGACTCGTTTCATTCGAGTTTTTCGGAGAGAAACGGTTCAGACGCTATAATCAAAATAGTGGAAGGGTATTTTTGATTTTTTAAAATTTCGTAGTTATAAAACCGCTGTATCATATCTTCTAGTAGGCGTATTTAGGATTTTTTTGGCTCCTTACAAGCAAGAAACTCTCCCCTTTCGACTGATTTCATTCGGGTTTTTCGGAGAGAAACGGTTCAGACTCTATATTCAAAAGAGTGGAAGGGTATTTTTGATTTTTTAAAATTTCGGAATTTTTAAACCGCTGTATCTTATCTTCTAGTAGGCGTATGTAGGAGTTTTTTGGCTCATTTCAAGCGAGAAACTTTCGTCTTTCGACACGTTTCATTCGGGTTTTTCGGAGAGAAACGGTTCAGACGCTATAATCAAAATAGTGGAAAGGTATTTTTGATTTTTTAAAATTTCGAAGTATTTAAACCGCTGTATCTTATCTTCTAGTAGGCGTATGTAGGAGTTTTTTGGCTCATTTCAAGCGAGAAACTTTCCTCTTTCGACACGTTTCATTCGGGTTTTTCGGAGAGAAACGGTTTAGACGCTATAATCAAAATAGTGGAAGGGTGATTTTGATTTTTTAAAATTTCGGAATATTTAAACCGCTGTATCTTATCTTGTAGTAGGCGTATTTAGGATTTTTTTGGCTCATTTCAAGCGCGAAACTCTCCTCTTTCGACTGATTTCATTCGGGTTTTTCCGAGAGAAACGGTTCAGACGCTATATTCAAAATAGTGGAAGGGTATTTTTGATTTTTTAAAATTTCGAAGTTTTTAAACCGCTGTATCTTATCTTCTAGTAGGCGTATTTAGGATTTTTTTGGCTCATTTCAAGCGAGAAACTTTCCTCTTTCGACTCGTTTCATTCGGGTTATTCGGAGAGAAACGGTTCAGACGCTATATTCAAAATAGTGGAAGGGTATTTTTGATTTTTTAAAATTTCGGAGTTTTTAAACCGCTGTATCTTATCTTCTAGTAGGCGTATTTAGGATTTTTTTGGCTCATTTCAAGCGCGAAACTCTTCTCTTTCGACTGATTTCATTTGAATTTTTCGGAGAGATACGGTTCAGACGCTATAATCAAAATAGTGGAAGGGTATTTTTGATTTTTTAAAATTTCGTAGTTTTAAAACCGCTGTATCTTATCTTCTAGTAGGCGTATTTAGGATTTTTTTGGCTCCTTTCAAGCGCGAAACTCTCCTCTTTCGACTGATTTCATTCGGGTTTTTCGGAGAGAAACGGTTCAGACTCTATATTCAAAAGAGTGTAAGGGTATTTTTGATTTTTTAAAACTTCCAAGTATTTAAACCGCTGTATCTTATCTTCTAGTAGGCTTATTTAGGATTTGTTTGGCTCATTTCAAGCGCGAAACTCTCCTCTTTCGACTGATTTCATTCGGGTTTTTCGGAGAGAAACGGTTCAGACGCTATAATCAAAATAGTGGAAGGGTATTTTTGATTTTTTAAAATTTCGTAGTTTTTAAACCGCTGTATCTTATCTTCTAGTAGGCGTATTTAGGATTTTTTTGGCTCCTTTCTAGCGCGAAACTCTCCTCTTTCGACTGATTTCATTCGGAGAGAAACGGTTAAGACGCTATATTCAAAATAGTGGAAGGGTATTTTTGATTTTTTAAAATTTCGGAATTTTTAAACCGCTGTATCTTATCTTCTAGTAGGCGTATTTAGGATTTTTTTGGCTCATTTCAAGCGCGAAACTCTTCTCTTTCGACTGATTTCATTTGAGTTTTTCGGAGAGAAACGGTTCAGACGCTATAATCAAAATAGTGTAAGGGTATTTTTGATTTTTTAAAATTTCGTAGTTATAAAACCGCTGTATCATATCTTCTAGTAGGCGTATTTAGGATTTTTTTGGCTCCTTACAAGCAAGAAACTTTCCCCTTTCGACTGATTTCATTCGGGTTTTTCGGAGAGAAACGGTTCAGACTCTATTTTCAAAAGAGTGGAAGGGTATTTTTGATTTTTTAAAATTTCGGAATTTTTAAACCGCTGTATCTTATCTTCTAGTAGGCGTATGTAGGAGTTTTTTGGCTCATTTCAAGCGAGAAACTTTCGTCTTTCGACACGTTTCATTCGGGTTTTTCGGAGAGAAACGGTTCAGACGCTATAATCAAAATAGTGGAAAGGTATTTTTGATTTTTTAAAATTTCGAAGTTTTTAAACCGCTGTATCTTATCTTCTAGTAGGCGTATGTAGGAGTTTTTTGGCTCATTTCAAGCGAGAAACTTTCCTCTTTCGACACGTTTCATTCGGGTTTTTCGGAGAGAAACGGTTTAGACGCTATAATCAAAATAGTGGAAGGGTGATTTTGATTTTTTAAAATTTCGGAATATTTAAACCGCTGTATCTTATCTTGTAGTAGGCGTATTTAGGATTTTTTTGGCTCATTTCAAGCGCGAAACTCTCCTCTTTCGACAGATTTCATTCGGGTTTTTCCGAGAGAAACGGTTCAGACGCTATATTCAAAATAGTGGAAGGGTATTTTTGATTTTTTAAAATTTCGAAGTTTTTAAACCGCTGTATCTTATCTTCTAGTAGGCGTATTTAGGAGTTTTTTGGCACATTTTAAGCGAGAAACTTTCCTCTTTCGACTCGTTTCATTCGGGTTTTTCGGAGAGAAACTGTTCAGACGCTATTATCAAAATAGTGGAAGGGTATTTTTGATTTTTTAAAATTTCGTAGATTTTAAACCGCTGTATCTTATCTTCTAGTAGGCGTATTTAGGATTTTTTTGGCTCATTTCAAGCGCGAAACTCTCTTCTTTCGACTCGTTTCATTCGAGTTTTTCGGAGAGAAACGGTTCAGACGCTATATTCAAAAGAGTGGTAGGGTATTTTTGATTTTTTAAAATTTCGTAGTTTTTAAACCGCTGTATCTTATCTTCTAGTAGGCGTATTTAGGATTTTTTTGGCTCCTTACAAGCAAGAAACCTTTCGACTGATTTCATTCGGGTTTTTCGGAGAGAAACGGTTCAGACTCTATATTCAAAAGAGTGGAAGGGTATTTTTGATTTTTTAAAATTTCGGAATTTTTAAACCGCTGTATCTTATCTTCTAGTAGGCGTATTTAGGAGTTTTTTGGCTCATTTCAAGCGAGAAACTTTCGTCTTTCGACACGTTTCATTCGGGTTTTTCGGAGAGAAACGGTTCAGACGCTATAATCAAAATAGTGGAAAGGTATTTTTGATTTTTTAAAATTTCGAAGTTTTTAAACCGCTGTATCTTATCTTCTAGTAGGCGTATTTAGGAGTTTTTTGGCATGTTTTAAGCGAGAAACTTTCCTCTTTCGACTCGTTTCATTCGGGTTTTTCGGAGAGAAACGGTTTAGACGCTATAATCAAAATAGTGGAAGGGTATTTTTGATTTTTTAAAATTTCGGAGTATTTAAACCGCTGTATCTTATCTTGTAGTAGGCGTATTTAGGATTTTTTTGGCTCATTTCAAGCGCGAAACTCTCCTCTTTCGACTGATTTCATTTGAGTTTTTCGGAGAGAAACGGTTCAGACGCTATAATCAAAATAGTGTAAGGGTATTTTTGATTTTTTAAAATTTCGAAGTTTTTAAACCGCTGTATCTTATCTTCCAGTAGTCGTATTTAGGAGTTTTTTGGCTCATTTTAAGCGAGAAACTTTCCTCTTTCGAATCGTTTCATTCGGGTTTTTTGGAGAGAAACGGTTCAGACGCTATATTCAAAATAGTGGAAGGGTATTTTTGATTTTTTAAAATTTCGGAGTTTTTAAACCGCTGTATCTTATGTTCTAGTAGGCGTATTTAGGATTTTTTTGGCTCATTTCAAGCGCGAAACTCTCCTCTTTCGACTGATTTCATTCGGGTTTTTCGGAGAGAAACGGTTCAGACGCTATAATCAAAATAGTGGAAGGGTATTTTTGATTTTTTAAAATTTCGTAGTTTTAAAACCGCTGTATCTTATCTTCTAGTAGGCGTATTTAGGATTTTTTTGGCTCATTTCAAGCGCGAAACTCTCCTCTTTCGACTGATTTCATTCGGGTTTTTCGGAGAGAAACGGTTCAGACGCTATATTCAAAATAGTGGTAGGGTATTTTTGATTTTTTAAAATTTCGAAGATTTTAAACCGCTGTATCTTATCTTCTAGTAGGCGTATTTAGGATTCTTTTGGCTCCTTTCAAGCGCGAATCTCTCCTCTTTCGACTTATTTCATTCGGGTTTTTCGGAGAGAAACGGTTCAGACTCTATATTCAAAAGAGTATAAGGGTATTTTTGATTTTTTAAAACTTCGAAGTATTTAAACCGCTGTATCTCATCTTCTAGTAGGCTTATTTAGGATTTGTTTCGCTCATTTCAAGCGCGAAACTCTCCTCTTTCGACTGATTTCATTCGGGTTTTTCGGAGAGAAACGGTTCAGACGCTATAATCAAAATAGTGGAAGGGTATTTTTGATTTTTTAAAATTTCGTAGTTTTAAAACCGCTGTATCTTATCTTCTAGTAGGCGTATTTAGGATTTTTTTGGCTCCTTACTAGCGCGAAACTCTCCTCTTTCGACTGATTTCATTCGGAGAGAAACGGTTCAGACGCTATATTCAAAATAGTGGAAGGGTATTTTTGATTTTTTAAAATTTCGGAGTTTTTAAACCGCTGTATCTTATCTTCTAGTAGGCGTATTTAGGATTTTTTTGGCTCATTTCAAGCGCGAAACTCTTCTCTTTCGACACGTTTCATTTGAATTTTTCGGAGAGAAACGGTTCAGACGCTATAATCAAAATAGTGGAAGGGTATTTTTGATTTTTTAAAATTTCGTAGTTATAAAACCGCTGTATCTTATCTTCTAGTAGGCGTATTTAGGATTTTTTTGGCTCCTTACAAGCAAGAAACTCTCCCCTTTCGACTGATTTCATTCGGGTTTTTCGGAGAGAAACGGTTCAGACTCTATATTCAAAAGAGTGGAAGGGTATTTTTGATTTTTTAAAATTTCGTAGATTTTAAACCGCAGTATCTTATCTTCTAGTAGGCGTATGTAGGAGTTTTTTGGCTCATTTCAAGCGAGAAACTTTCCTCTTTCGACACGTTTCATTCGGGTTTTTCGGAGAGAAACGGTTTAGACGCTATAATCAAAATAGTGGAAGGGTGTTTTTGATTTTTTAAAATTTCGGAGTATTTAAACCGCTGTATCTTATCTTGTAGTAGGCGTATTTAGGATTTTTTTGGCTCATTTCAAGCGAGAAACTCTCCTCTTTCGACTGATTTCATTCGGGTTTTTCCGAGAGAAACGGTTCAGACGCTATATTCAAAATAGTGGAAGGGTATTTTTGATTTTTTAAAATTTCGAAGTTTTTAAACCGCTGTATCTTATCTTCTAGTAGGCGTATTTAGGAGTTTTTTGGCTCATTTTAAGCGAGAAACTTTCCTCTTTCGACTCGTTTCATTCGGGTTTTTCGGAGAGAAACGGTTCAGACGCTATATTCAAAATAGTGGAAGGGTATTTTTGATTTTTTAAAATTTCGGAGTTTTTAAACCGCTGTATCTTATCTTCTAGTAGGCGTATTTAGGATTTTTTTGGCTCATTTCAAGCGCGAAACTCTTCTCTTTCGACTGATTTCATTTGAGTTTTTCGGAGAGAAACGGTTCAGACGCTATATTCAAAATAGTGTAAGGGTATTTTTGATTTTTTAAAATTTCGTAGTTTTAAAACCGCTGTATCTTATCTTCTAGTAGGCGTATTTAGGATTTTTTTGGCTCCTTACAAGCGAGAAACTTTCCTCTTTCGACACGTTTCATTCGGGTTTTTCGGAGAGAAACGGTTCAGACTCTATATTCAAAAGAGTGTAAGGGTATTTTTGATTTTTTAAAATTTCGGAATTTTTAAACCGCTGTATCTTATCTTCTAGTAGGCGTATTTAGGAGTTTTTTGGCTCATTTCAAGCGAGAAACTTTCCTCTTTCGACTGGTTTCATTCGGGTTTTTCGGAGAGAAACGGTTCAGACGCTATAATCAAAATAGTGGAAGGGTATTTTTGATTTTTTAAAATTTCGTAGTATTTAAACCGCTGTATCTTATCTTGTAGTAGGCGTATTTAGGATTTTTTTGGCTCATTTCAAGCGCGAAACTCTCCTCTTTCGACTGATTTCATTCGGAGAGAAACGGTTCAGACGCTATATTCAAAATAGTGGAAGGGTATTTTTGATTTTTTAAAATTTCGGAATTTTTAAACCGCTGTATCTTATCTTCTAGTAGGCGTATTTAGGATTTTTTTGGCTCATTTCAAGCGCGAAACTCTTCTCTTTCGACTGATTTCATTTGAGTTTTTCGGAGAGAAACGGTTCAGACGCTATATTCAAAATAGTGGAAGGGTATTTTTGATTTTTTAAAATTTCGAAGTTTTTAAACCGCTGTATCTTATCTTCTAGTAGGCGTATTTAGGATTTTTTTGGCTCATTACAAGCGAGAAACTCTCCTCTTTCGACTGATTTCATTCGGGTTTTTCGGAGAGAAACGGTTCAGACGCTATTTTCAAAAGAGTGGAAGGGTATTTTTGATTTTTTAAAATTTCGGAGTTTTTAAACCGCTGTATCTTATCTTCTAGTAGGCGTATGTAGGAGTTTTTTGGCTCATTTCAAGCGAGAAACTTTCGTCTTTCGACTCGTTTCATTCGGGTTTTTCGGAGAGAAACGGTTCAGACGCTATATTCAAAATAGTGGAAGGGTATTTTTGATTTTTTAAAATTTCGAAGTTTTTAAACCGCTGTATCTTATCTTCTACTAGGCGCATTTAGGATTTTTTTGGCTCATTTCAAGCGAGAAACTCTCTTCTTTCGACTCGTTTCATTCGGGTTTTTCGGAGAGAAACGGTTCAGACGCTATATTCAAAAGAGTGGTAGGGTATTTTTGATTTTTTAAAATTTCGAAGTTTTTAAACTGCTGTATCATATCTTCTAGTAGGCGTATTTAGGATTTTTTTGGCTCCTTACAAGCAAGAAACCTTTCGACTGATTTCATTCGGGTTTTTCGGAGAGAAACGGTTCAGACGCTATATTCAAAAGAGTGGAAGGGTATTTTTGATTTTTTAAAATTTCGGAGTTTTTAAACCGCTGTATCTTATCTTCTAGTAGGCGTATTTAGGAGTTTTTTGGCTCATTTCAAGCGAGAAACTTTCGTCTTTCGACTCGTTTCATTCGGGTTTTTCGGAGAGAAACGGTTCAGACGCTATAATCAAAATAGTGGAAAGGTATTTTTGATTTTTTAAAATTTCGAAGTTTTTAAACCGCTGTATCTTATCTTCTAGTAGGCGTATTTAGGAGTTTTTTGGCTCATTTCAAGCGAGAAACTTTCCTCTTTCGACTCGTTTCATTCGGGTTTTTCGGAGAGAAACGGTTTAGACGCTATAATCAAAATAGTGGAAGGGTGTTTTTGATTTTTTAAAATTTCGGAGTATTTAAACCGCTGTATCTTATCTTGTAGTAGGCGTATTTAGGATTTTTTTGGCTCATTTCAAGCGCGAAACTCTCCTCTTTCGACTGATTTCATTCGGGTTTTTCGGAGAGAAACGGTTCAGACGCTATATTCAAAATAGTGGAAGGGTATTTTTGATTTTTTAAAATTTCGAAGTTTTTAAACCGCTGTATCTTATCTTCTAGTAGGCGTATTTAGGAGTTTTTTGGCTCATTTTAAGCGAGAAACTCTCCTCTTTCGACTGGTTTCATTCGGGTTTTTTGGAGAGAAACGGTTCAGACGCTATATTCAAAATAGTGGAAGGGTATTTTTGATTTTTTAAAATTTCGGAGTTTTTAAACCGCTGTATCTTATCTTCTAGTAGGCGTATTTAGGATTTTTTTGGCTCATTTCAAGCGCGAAACTCTCCTCTTTCGACTGATTTCATTCGGGTTTTTCGGAGAGAAACGGTTCAGACGCTATATTCAAAATAGTGGAAGGGTATTTTTGATTTTTTAAAATTTCGTAGTTTTTAAACCGCTGTATCTTATCTTCTAGTAGGCGTATTTAGGATTTTTTTGGCTCATTTCAAGCGCGAAACTCTCCTCTTTCGACTGATTTCATTCGGGTTTTTCGGAGAGAAACGGTTCAGACGCTATATTCAAAATAGTGGTAGGGTATTTTTGATTTTTTAAAATTTCGAAGTTTTTAAACCGCTGTATCTTATCTTCTAGTAGGCGTATTTAGGATTTTTTTGGCTCCTTACAAGCGCGAAACTCTCCTCTTTCGACTGATTTCATTCGGGTTTTTCGGAGAGAAACGGTTCAGACGCTATAATCAAAATAGTGGAAGGGTATTTTTGATTTTTTAAAATTTCGTAGTTTTAAAACCGCTGTATCTTATCTTCTAGTAGGCGTATTTAGGATTTTTTTGGCTCCTTACAAGCGCGAAACTCTCCTCTTTCGACTGATTTCATTCGGAGAGAAACGGTTCAGACGCTATATTCAAAATAGTGGAAGGGTATTTTTGATTTTTTAAAATTTCGGAATTTTTAAACCGCTGTATCTTATCTTCTAGTAGGCGTATTTAGGATTTTTTTGGTTCATTTCAAGCGCGAAACTCTTCTCTTTCGACTCGTTTCATTTGAGTTTTTCGGAGAGAAACGGTTCAGACGCTATAATCAAAATAGTGGAAGGGTATTTTTGATTTTTTAAAATTTCGTAGTTATAAAACCGCTGTATCATATCTTCTAGTAGGCGTATTTAGGATTTTTTTGGCTCCTTACAAGCAAGAAACTCTCCTCTTTCGACTGATTTCATTCGGGTTTTTCGGAGAGAAACGGTTCAGACTCTATATTCAAAATAGTGGAAGGGTATTTTTGATTTTTTAAAATTTCGGAGTTTTTAAACCGCTGTATCTTATCTTCTAGTAGGCGTATTTAGGAGTTTTTTGGCTCATTTCAAGCGAGAAACTTTCCTCTTTCGACTCGTTTCATTCGGGTTTTTCGGAGAGAAACGGTTCAGACGCTATATTCAAAAGAGTGGAAGGGTATTTTTGATTTTTTAAAATTTCGGAATTTTTAAACCGCTGTATCTTATCTTCTAGTAGGCGTATGTAGGAGTTTTTTGGCTCATTTCAAGCGAGAAACTTTCGTCTTTCGACACGTTTCATTCGGGTTTTTCGGAGAGAAACGGTTCAGACGCTATAATCAAAATAGTGGAAGGGTATTTTTGATTTTTTAAAATTTCGAAGTTTTTAAACCGCTGTATCTTATCTTCTAGTAGGCGTATTTAGGAGTTTTTTGGCACATTTTAAGCGAGAAACTTTCCTCTTTCGACTCGTTTCATTCGGGTTATTCGGAGAGAAACGGTTCAGACGCTATATTCAAAATAGTGGAAGGGTATTTTTGATTTTTTAAAATTTCGGAATTTTTAAACCGCTGTATCTTATCTTCTAGTAGGCGTATTTAGGATTTTTTTGGCTCATTTCAAGCGCGAAACTCTTCTCTTTCGACTGATTTCATTTGAGTTTTTCGGAGAGAAACGGTTCAGACGCTATAATCAAAATAGTGGAAGGGTATTTTTGATTTTTTAAAATTTCGTAGTTATAAAACCGCTGTATCATATCTTCTAGTAGGCGTATTTAGGATTTTTTTGGCTCCTTACAAGCAAGAAACTCTCCCCTTTCGACTGATTTCATTCGGGTTTTTCGGAGAGAAACGGTTCAGACTCTATATTCAA
>NW_028256355.1:0-3733 GCF_048593485.1 Apis florea | reverse complement strand
ATTCGGGTTTTTCGGAGAGAAACGGTTCAGACGCTATATATCAAAATAGTGGAAGGGTATTTTTGATTTTTTAAAATTTCGGAGTTTTTAAACCGCTGTATCTTATCTTCTAGTAGGCGTATTTAGGATTTTTTTGGCTCATTTCAAGCGCGAAACTCTCCTCTTTCGACTCATTTCATTCGGGTTTTTCGGAGAGAAACGGTTCAGACGATATATTCAAATATAGTGGAAGGGTATTTTTGATTTTTTAAAATTTCGAAGTCTTTAAACCGTTGTATCCTATCTTCTAGTATGCGTATTTAGGATTTTTTTGGCTCATTTCAAGCCTGAAACTCTCCTCTTTCGACGCATTTCATTCGGGTTTTCCGGAGAGGAACGGTTCAGACACTATATTCAAAAGAGTGGAAGGGTATTTTTGATTTTTTAAAATTTCGGAGTATTTAAACCGCTGTATCTTATATTCTCGTAGGCGTGTTTAGGATTTTTTCGGCTCATTTCAAGCGCGAACCTCTCCCCTTTCGATACATTTCATTCGCGTTTATGGTAGAGACACGGTTCAGACGCTATATTCAAAATAGTGGAAGGGTATTTTTGTTTTTTTAAAATTCGGGGTATTTAAACCGCTGTATTTTATCTTCTAGTAGGCGTATTTAGGATTTTTTCAGCTCATTTCAAGCGCGAAACTCTCCTCTTTTAACACATTTGATACGGCTTTTTGGTAGAGAAGTGGTTTAGTCGCTATCTTCAAAATAGTGGAAGAGTATTTTTGATTTTTTAAAATTTCGGTGTATTTAAACCTCTGTATCTTATCTTCTAGTAGTCGTATTTAGGATTTTTTGGACTCATTTTAAGCGCGAAATTCTCCTCTTTCGACGCATTTCATTCGGGTTTTTCGGAGAGAAACGGTTCAGACGCTATATTCAAAATAGTGGAAGGGTATTTTTGATTTTTTAAAATTTCGAAGTATTTAAACCGCTGTATCTTATCTTCTAGTAGGCGTATTTAGGATTTTTTGGACTCATTTCAAGCGCGAAACTCTCATCTTTCGAGTGATATCATTCGGGTTTTTCGGAGAGAAACGGTTCAGACGCTATATTCAAAATAGTGGAAGGATGTTTTTGATTTTTTGTAATTTCGGACTTTTGAAACCGCTGTATCTTATCTTCTAGTAGGCGTATTTAGGATTTTTTTTGCCCATTTCAAGCGCGAAACACTCCTCTTTCGACTCATTTCATTCGGGTTTTTCGGAGAGAAACGGTTCAGACGCTATATTCAAAAGAGTGGACGGGTATTTTTGATTTTTTAAAATTTCGAAGTTTTTAAACCGCTGTATCTTATCTTCTAGTAGGCGTATTTACTATTTTTTGGGCTCATTTCAAGCGCGAAACTCTCCTCTTTCGACTCATTTCATTCGGGTTTTTCGGAGAGAAACGGTTCAGACGTTATATTCAAATTAGTGGAAGGGTATTTTTGATGTTTTAAAATTTCGAAGTCTTTAAACCGCTGTATCTTATCTTCTAGTAGGCGTATTTAGGATTTTTTGAGCTCATTTCAAGCGCGAAACACTCCTCTTTCGACTCATTTCATTCGGGTTTTTCGGAGAGAAGCGGTTCAGATGCTATATTCAAATTAGTGGAAGGGTATTTTTGATTTTTTAAAATTTCGAAGTTTTCGAAACGCTGCATCTTATCTTCTAGTAGGCGTATTAAGGATTTTTTTGGCTCCTTACAAGCGCGAAACTCTCCTCTTCCGACTGATTTCCTTCGGGTTTTTCGGAATGAAACGTTTAAGATGCTATATTCAAAATAGTGGAAGGGTAATTTTGATTTTTTAAAATTTTGAAGTATTTAACCGCTGTATCTTATCTTCTAGTAGGCGTATTTAGGATTTTTTTGGCTCCCTACAAGCGCGAAACTCTCCTCTTTCGACTCATTTCATTCGGGTTTTTCGGAGAGAAACGGTTCAGACGCTATATTCAAAAGAGTGGAAGGGTATTTTTGATTTTTTAAAATTTCGAAGTTTTTTAAACCGCTGTATCTTATCTTCTAGTAGGCGTATTTAGGATTTTTTTGACTCTTTACAAGCGCGAAACTCTCCTCTTTCGAATCATTTCATTCGGGTTTTTCGGAGAGAAACGGTTGAGACGCTATATTCAAAAGAGTGGAAGGGTATATTTGATTTTTTAAAATTTCGAAGTCTTTAAACCTCTGTATCTTATCTTCTAGTAGGCGTATTTAGGATTTTTTGGACTCATTTCAAGCGCGAAACTCTCCTCTTTCGACTGATTTCATTCGGGTTTTTCGGAGAGAAACGGTTCATGATGCTACATTCAAAAGAGTGGAAGGGTATTTTTGATTTTTTAAAATTTCGACGTTTTTAAACCGCTGTATCTTATCTTTTAGTAGTCGTATTTAGGATTTTTTTGGCTCCTAACAAGCGCGAAACCCTCCTCTTTCGAATCATTTCATTCGAGTTTTTCGGAGAGAAACGGTTCAGACGCTATGTTCAAAATAGTGGAAGGGTATTCTAGATTTTTTAAAATTTCGGAGTATTTAAACCGCTGTATCTTATATTCTAGTAGGCGTGTTTAGGATTTTTTTGGCTTATGTCAAGCACGAAACTCTCCTCTTTCGACTGATTTCATTCGGGTTTTTCGGAGAGAAACGGTTCAGACGCTATATTCAAAATAGTGCAAGGGTATTTTTGATTTTTTAAAATTTCGGAGTTTTTAAACCGCTGTATCTTATCTTCTAGTAGGTGTATTTAGGATTTTTTTGAGCTCATTTCAAGCGCGAAACTCTCCTCTTTCGACTGATTTCATTCGGGTTTTTCGGAGAGAAACGGTTCAGACGCTATATTCAAAGATAGTGGAAGGGTATTTTTGATTTTTTAAAATTTCGAAGTTTTTAAACCGCTGTATCTTGTCTTCTAGTAGGCGTATTTATGATTTTTTGGCTCCTTACAAGCGCGAAACTCTCCTCTTTCGACGCATTTCATTTTGGTTTTTCGGAGAGAAACGGTTTAGACGCTATTTTCAAAAGAGTGGAAGGGTATTTTTGATTTTTTAAAATTTCGTAGTTTTTAAACCGCTGTATCTTATCTTCTAGTAGGCGTATTTAGGATTTTTTAGCTCATTTCAAGCGCGAAACTCTCCTCTTTCGAATCATTTCATTCGGGTTTTTCGGAGAGGAACGGTTCAGACGCTACATTCAAAATACTGGAAGGGTATTTTTGTTTTTTTAAAATTTCGAAGTCTTTAAACCGCTGTATCTTATCTTCTAGTAGGCGTATTTATGATTTTTTGGCTCCTTACAAGCGCGAAACTCTCCTCTTTCGTCGGATTTCATTCGGGTTTTTCGGAGAAGAACGGTTCAGACGATATATTCAAGGTAGTGGAAGGGTATTTTTGATTTTTTAAAATTTCGAAGTTTTTAAACCGCTGTATCTTGTCTTCTAGTAGGCGTATTTATGATTTTTTGGCTCCTTACAAGCGCGAAACTCTCCTCTTTCGTCGGATTTCATTCGGGTTTTTCGGAGAGAGAACGGTTCAGACGCTATATTCAAAATAGTGGAAGGGTATTTTTGATTTTTTAAAATTTCGAAGTTTTTAAACCGCTGTATCTTATCTTCTAGTAGGCGTATTTAGGATTTTTTTGGCTCATTTCAAGCGCGAAACTCTCCTCTTTCGACTCATTTCATTCGGGTTTTTCGGAGAGAAACGGTTCAGACGCTA
>NW_028256354.1:0-3498 GCF_048593485.1 Apis florea | reverse complement strand
TAAAAAATCAAAAATACCCTTCCACTATTTTAATATAGCGTCTGAACCGTTTCTCTCCGACAAACCCGAATGAAATCAGTCAAAAGAGGAGAGTTTCGCGCTTGAAATGAGCCAAAAAAACCCTAAATACGCCTACTAGAAGATAAGATACAGCGGTTTAAAAACTTCGAAATTTTAAAAAATCAAAAATACCCTTCCACTATTTTTAATATAGCGTCTAAACCGTTTCTATCCGAATAACCCGAATGAAATGATTCGAAAGAGGAGTGTTTCGCGCTTGAAATGTGCCCAAAAAATACTAAATTCGCCTACTAGAAGATAAGATACAGCGGTTTAAATATTCCGAAATTTTAAAAAATCAAAAATACCCTTGCTCTATTTTGAATAGAGCGTCTGAAACGTTTCTCTCCGAAAGACCCGAATGAAATGATTCGAAGGAGGAGAGTTTTGCGCTTGTAAGGAGCCAAAAAAATCCTAAATACACATACTAAAAGATATGATACAGCGGTTTAAAGACTTCGAAATTTTAAAAAATCAAAAATACCCTTCCACTATTTTGAATATAGCGTCTGAACCGTTTCTCTCCGAAAAACCCGAATGAAATGATTCGAAAGAGGAGAGTTTTGCGCTTGTAAGGAGCCAAAAAAATCCTAAATACACATACTAAAAGATAAGATACAGCGGTTTAAAGACTTCGAAATTTTAAAAAATCAAAAATACCCTTCCACTATTTTGAATATAGCGTCTGAACCGTTTCTCTCCGAAAAACCCGAATGAAATCAGTCGAAAGAGGAGAGTTTCGCGCTTGTAAGGAGCCAAAAAAATCCTAAATACGCCAACTAGAAGATGAGATACAGCGGTTTAAATACTTCGAAATTTTAAAAAATCAAAAATACCCTTCCACTCTTTTGAATATAGCGTCTCAACCGTTTCTATCCGAAAAACCCGAACGAAATGATTCGAAAGAGTATAGTTTCGCGCTTGTAAGGAGCCAAAAAAATCCTAAATACGCCTACTAGAAGATAAGATACAGCGGTTTAAAGCTTCGAAATTTTAAAAAATCAAAAATACCCTTCCACTATTTTGAATATAGCGTCTGAACCGTTTCTCTCCGACAAACCCGAATGAAATCAGTCAAAAGAGGAGAGTTTCGCGCTTGAAATGAGCCAAAAAAACCCTAAATACGCCTACTAGAAGATAAGATACAGCGGTTTAAAGACTTCGAAATTTTAAAAAATCAAAAATACCCTTCCACTATTTTGAATATCGCGTTTGAACCGTTTCTCTCCGAAAAACCCGAATGAAATCATTCGAAAGAGGAGAGTTTCGCGCTTGTAAGGAGCCAAAAAAATCCTAAATACGCCTACTAGAAGATAAGATACAGCGGTTTAAATACTTCGAAATTTTAAAAAATCAAAAATACCCTTCCACTATTTTGAATATAGCGTCTGAACCGTTTATCTCCGAATAACCCGAATGAAATCAGTCAAAAGAGGAGAGTTTCGCGCTTGAAATGAGCCAAAAAAACCCTAAATACGCCTACTAGAAGATAAGATACAGCGGTTTAAAAACTTCGAAATTTTAAAAAATCAAAAATACCCTTCCACTATTTTGAATATAGCGTCTGAACCGTTTCTCTCCGAAAAACCCGAATGAAATGATTCGAAAGAGAAGAGATTCGCGCTTGTAAGGAGCCAAAAAAATCCTAAATACGCCTACTAGAAGATAAGATACAGCGGTTTAAAAATTCCGAAATTTTAAAAAATCATAGATACCCTTCCACTATTTTGAATATAGCGTCTGAACCGTTTTTCTCCGAGAAACCCGAATGAAATGATTCGAAAGAGATGAGTTTCGCGCTTGTAAGGAGCCAAAAAAATCCTAAATACGCCTACTAGAAGATAAGATACAGCGGTTTAAATACTACGAAATTTTAAAAAATGAAAAATACCCTTCCACTATTTTGAATATAGCGTCTGAAACGTTTCTCTCCGAAAAACCCGAATGAAATCAGTCGAAAGAGGAGTGTTTCGCGCTTGTAAGGAGCCAAAAAAATCCTAAATACGCGTACTAGAAGATAAGATACAGCGGTTTAAATATTCCGAAATTTTAAAAAATCAAAAATACCCTTCCACTATTTTGATTATAGCGTCTGAACCGTTTCTCTCCGAAAAACCCGAATGAAATCAGTCGAAAGAGGAGAGTTTCGCGCTTGAAATGAGCCAAAAAAATCCTAAATACGCCTACTAGAAGATAAGATACAGCGGTTTAAATACTACGAAATTTTAAAAAATCAAAAATACCCTTCCACTATTTTCAATATAGCGTCTGAAACGTTTCTCTCCGAAAAACCCGAATGAAATCAGTCGAAAGAGGAGAGTTTCGCGCTTGTAAGGAGCCAAAAAAATCCTAAATACGCCTACTAGAAGATAAGATACAGCGGTTTTTAATATTCCGAAATTTTAAAAAATCAAAAATACCCTTCCACTATTTTGAATATAGCGTCTGAACCGTTTCTCTCCGAAAAACCCGAATGAAATCAGTCGAAAGAGGAGAGTTTTGCGCTTGTAAGGAGCCAAAAAAATCCTAAATACGCCTACTAGAAGATAAGATACAGCGGTTTAAAAATTACGAAATTTTAAAAAATCAAAAATACCCTTCCACTATTTTGAATATAGCGTCTGAAACGTTTCTCTCCGAAAAACCCGAATGAAATCAGTCGAAAGAGGAGAGTTTCGCGCTTGTAAGGAGCCAAAAAAATCCTAAATACGCCTACTAGAAGATAAGATACAGCGGTTTAAAACTTCGAAATTTTAAAAAATCAAAAATACCCTTCCACTATTTTCAATATAGCGTCTGAACCGTTTCTCTCCGAAAAACCCGAATGAAATCAGTCAAAAGAGGAGAGTTTCGCGCTTGAAATGAGCCAAAAAAATCCTAAATACGCCTACTAGAAGATAAGATACAGCGGTTTAAAGACTTCGAAATTTTAAAAAATCAAAAATACCCTTCCACTATTTTGAATATAGCGTCTGAACCGTTTCTCTCCGAAAAACCCGAATGAAATCATTCGAAAGAGGAGAGTTTCGCGCTTGTAAGGAGCCAAAAAAATCCTAAATACGCCTACTAGAAGATAAGATACAGCGGTTTAAATACTTCGAAATTTTAAAAAATCAAAAATACCCTTCCACTATTTTGAATATAGCGTCTGAACCGTTTATCTCCGAAAAACCCGAATGAAATCAGTCGAAAGAGGAGAGTTTCGCGCTTGAAATGAGCCAAAAAAATCCTAAATACGCCTACTAGAAGATAAGATACAGCGGTTTAAATACTACGAAATTTTAAAAAATGAAAAATACCCTTCCACTATTTTGAATATAGCGTCTGAACCGTTTCTCTCCGAAAAACCCGAATGAAATCAGTCGAAAGAGGAGAGTTTCGCGCTTGAAATGAGCCAAAAAAATCCTAAATACGCCTTCTAGAAGATAAGATACAGCG
>NW_028256353.1:0-85973 GCF_048593485.1 Apis florea | reverse complement strand
ATGACTCGGAGGAGAGTTTCGCGCTTGAAATGAGCCGAAAAAATCATAAACACGCCTACTAGAATATAAGATACAGCGGTTTAAAAATTCCGAAATTTTAAAAAATCAAAAATACTCTTCCACTATTTTGAATATAGCGTCTGAACCGTTTCTCTCCGAAAAACCCGAATGAAATGATTCGAATGAGGAGAGTTTCGCGCTTGTAGGGAGCCAAAAAAATCCTAAATACGCCTAACAGAAGATAAGATACAGCGGTTTAAAAGACTACGAAATTTTAAAAAATCAAAAATACCCTTCCACTTCTTTGAATATAGCGTCTGAACCGTTTCTCTCCGAAAAACCCGAATGAAATGGTACGAAAGAGGAGAGTTTCGCGCTTGTAGGGAGCCAAAAAAATCCTAAATACGCCTACTAGAAGATAAGATACAGCGGTTTAAATACTACGAAATTTTAAAAAATAAAAAATACCCTTCCACTAATTTGAATATAGCGTCTGCACCGTTTCTCTCCGAAAAACCCGAATGAAATGATTCGAAAGAGGTGGTTTTCGCGCTTGTAGGGAGCCAAAAAAATCCTAAATACGCCTACTAGAAGATAAGATACAGCGGTTTAAAAATTCCGAAATTTTAAAAAATCAAAAATATCCTTCCACTATTTTACATATAGCATCTAAACTGTTTCTCTCCGAAAAACACGAACGAAATCAGTCGAAAGAGGAGAGTTTCGCGCTTGTAAGGAGCCAAAAAAATCCTTAATACGCCGACTAGAAGATAAGATACAGCGGTTTGAAAACTTCGAAATTTTAAACAATCAAAAATACCCTTCCACTATTTTGAATATAGCGTTTCTCTCCGAAAAACCATAATGAAATGATTCGAAAGAGGAGAATTTCGCGCTTGAAATGAGCCAAAAATATCCTAAACACGCCTACTAGAATATAAGATACAGCGGTTTAAAGTCTTCAAAATTTTAAAAAAACTAAAATACCCTTCCACTATTTTGAATGTAGCGTCTGAACCGTTCCTCTCCGAAAAACCCGAATGAAGTGATTCGAAAGAGGAGTGTTTCACGCTTGAAATGAGCTCAAAAAATCCTAAATACGCCTACTAGAAGATAAGATAGAGCGGTTTAAAAATTACGAAATTTTAAAAAATCAATAATACCCTTCCACTATTATTAAAATAGCGTCTGAACCGTTTCTCTCCGAATGAAATGATTCGAAAGAGGAGAGTTTCGCACTTGTAGGGAGCCAAAAAAATCCTAAATACGCCTACTAGAAGATAAGATACAGCGGTTTAAATACTTCGAAATTTTAAAAAATTAAAAATACCCTTGCACTATTTTGAATATAGCGTCTGAACCGTTTCTCTCCGAAAAACCCGAATGAAATGACTCGGAGGAGAGTTTCGCGCTTGAAATGAGCCGAAAAAATCATAAACACGCCTACTAGAATATAAGATACAGCGGTTTAAAAATTCCGAAATTTTAAAAAATCCAAAATACCCTTCCACTATTTTGAATATAGCGTCTGAACTGTTTCTCTCCGAAAAACCCGAATGAAATGATTCGAAAGAGGAGGGTTTCGCGCTTGTAGGGAGCCGAAAAAATCCTAAATACGCCTACTAGAAGATAAGATACAGCGGTTTAAATACTTCGAAATTTTAAAAAATCAAAAATACCCTTCCACTCTTTTGAATATATCGTCTGAACCGTTTCTCTCCGAAAAATCCGAATGAAATGAGTCGAAAGAGGAGTGTTTCGTGCTTGAAATGAGCCAAAAAAATACTAAATTCGCCTACTAGAAGATAAGATACAGCAGTTTAAAAATTCCGAAATTTTAAAAAATCAAATATACCTTTCCACTATTTTGAATATAGCGTCTGAACCGTTACTCTCCGAAAAACCCGAATGAAATGATTCGAAAGAGGTGGGTTTCGCGCTTGTAGGGAGCCAAAAAAATCCTAAATACGCCTACTAGAAGATAAGATACAGCGGTTTAAATACTTCGAAGTTTTAAAAAATCAAAAATACCCTTCCACTATTTTGAATGGAGCGTCTGAACCGTTTCTCTCCGAAAAACCCGAATGAAATCAGTCGAAAGAGGAGAGTTTCGCGCTTGAAATGAGCCAAAAAAATCCTAAATACGCCTTCTAGAAGATAAGATACAGCGGTTTAAATACTTCGAAATTTTAAAAAATCAAAAATACCCTTCCACTCTTTTGAATATAGCGTCTAAACCGTTCCTCTCAGAAAAACCCGAATGAAATGCGTCGAAAGAGGTGATCTTCGCGCTTGTAAGAATCCAAAAAAATCCTAAATACGCCTATTAGAAGATAAGATACAGTGGTTAAAAACACTTCGAAATTTTAAAAAATCAAAAATACCCTTCCACTACTTTGAATATAGCGTCTGAACCGTTTCTCTCCGAAAAACCCGAAAGAAATAAGTCGAAAGAGGAGAGTTTCGCGCTTGAAATGAGCCAAAAAAATCCTAAATACGCCTTCTAGAAGATAAGATACAGCGGTTTAAATACTTCGAAATTTTAAAAAATCAAAAATACCCTTCCACTCTTTTGAATATATCGTCTGAACCGTTTCTCTCCGAAAAATCCGAATGAAATGAGTCGAAAGAGGAGTGTTTCGTGCTTGAAATGAGCCAAAAAAATACTAAATTCGCCTACTAGAAGATAAGATACAGCAGTTTAAAAATTCCGAAATTTTAAAAAATCAAATATACCTTTCCACTATTTTGAATATAGCGTCTGAACCGTTTCTCCCCGAAAAACCCGAATGAAATGATTCGAATGAGGAGAGTTTCGCGCTTGTAGGGAGCCAAAAAAATCCTAAATACGCCTAATAGAAGATAAGATACAGCGGTTTAAAAGACTACGAAATTTTAAAAAATCAAAAATACCCTTCCATTTCTTTGAATATAGCGTCTGAACCGTTTCTCTCCGAAAAACCCGAATGAAATGGTACGAAAGAGGAGAGTTTCTCGCTTGTAGGGAGCCAAAAAAATCCTAAATACGCCTACTAGAAGATAAGATACAGCGGTTTAAATACTACGAAATTTTAAAAAATAAAAAATACCCTTCCACTAATTTGAATATAGCTTCTGCACCGTTCCTCTCCGAAAAACTCGAATAAAATCCGTCGAACGAGGAGTGTTTCGCGCTTGAAATGAGCTCAAAAAATCCTAAATGCGACTACTAGAAGATAAGATACAGCGGTTTAAAAATTCCGAAATTTTAAAAAATCAAAAATACCCTTCCACTTATTTTAATATAGCGTCTGAACCGTTTCTCTCCGAAAAACCCGAATGAAATGATTCGAAAGAGGAGGGTTTCGCGCTTGTAGGGAGCCAAAAAAATCCTAAATAAGCTTACTAGAAGATAAGATACAGCGGTTTAAATACTTCGAAATTTTAAAAAATTAAAAATACCCTTCCACTATTTTGAATATATCGTCTGAACCGTTTCTCTCCGAAAAATCCGAATGAAATGAGTCGAAAGAGGAGTGTTTCGTGCTTGAAATGAGCCAAAAAAATACTAAATTCGCCTACCAGAAGATAAGATACAGCAGTTTAAAAATTCCGAAATTTTAAAAAATCAAAAATACCCTTCCACTTATTTTAATATAGCGTCTGAACCGTTTCTCTCCGAAAAACCCGCATGAAATGATTCGAAAGAGGAGAGTTTCGCGCTTGTAGGGAGCCAAAAAAATCCTAAATACGCCTAATAGAAGATAAGATACAGCGGTTTAAAAACTACGAAATTTTAAAAAATCAAAAATACCCTTCCACTACTTTGAATATAGCGTCTAAACCGTTTCTCTCCGAAATACCCGAGTGAAATGTTTCGAAAGAGGAGAGTTTCGCGCTTGAAATGAGCCAAAAGAATCCTAAATACGCCTACTAGAAGATAAGATACAGGAGTTTAAAAACTTCAAAATTTTAAAAAATCAAAAATACCCTTCCACTATTTTGAATATAACGTCTGAACCGTTCCTCTCCGAAAAACCCTAATTAAGTTCGACAAAAGAGGAGAATTTCGCGCTTGAAATGAGCCAAAAAAATCCTAAACACGCCTACTAGAAGATAAGATACAGCGGTTTAAAAATTACGAAATTTTAAAAAATCAAAAATACCCTTCCACTATTTTGAATACAGCGTCTGAACCGTTTCTCTCCGAAAAACCCGAATGAAATGATTCGAAAGAGGAGTGTTTCGCGCTTGAAATGAGCTCAAAAAATCCAAAATGCGACTACTAGAAGATAAGATACAGCGGTTTAAATATTCCGAAATTTTAAAAAAAAAAATATACCTTTCCACTATTTTGAATATAGCGTCTGAACCGTTACTCTCCGAAAAACCCGAATGAAATGATTCGAAAGAGGTGGGTTTCGCGCTTGTAGGGAGCCAAAAAAATCCTAAATACGCCTACTAGAAGATAAGATACAGCGGTTTAAATACTTCGAAGTTTTAAAAAATCAAAAATACCCTTCCACTATTTTGAATGGAGCGTCTGAACCGTTTCTCTCCGAAAAACCCGAATGAAATCAGTCGAAAGAGGAGAGTTTCGCGCTTGAAATGAGCCAAAAAAATCCTAAATACGCCTTCTAGAAGATAAGATACAGCGGTTTAAATACTTCGAAATTTTAAAAAATCAAAAATACCCTTCCACTCTTTTGAATATAGCGTCTAAACCGTTCCTCTCAGAAAAACCCGAATGAAATGCGTCGAAAGAGGTGATCTTCGCGCTTGTAAGAAGCCAAAAAAATCCTAAATACGCCTATTAGAAGATAAGATACAGTGGTTAAAAACACTTCGAAATTTTAAAAAATCAAAAATACCCTTCCACTACTTTGAATATAGCGTCTGAACCGTTTCTCTCCGAAAAACCCGAATGAAATAAGTCGAAAGAGGAGAGTTTCGCGCTTGAAATGAGCCAAAAAAATCCTAAATACGCCTTCTAGAAGATAAGATACAGCGGTTTAAATACTTCGAAATTTTAAAAAATCAAAAATACCCTTCCACTATTTTGAATATAGCGTCTGAACCGTTTCTCTCCGGAAAACCCGAATGAAATGATTCGAAAGCGGAGGGTTTCGCGCTTGAAATTTGCCAAAAAAATCCTAAATACGCGTACTAGAACATATGATACAGCGGTTTAAATACTCCGAAATTTTAGAAAATCAAAAATACCCTTCCACTATTTTATATATTGCGTCTGAACCGTTTCTCTCCGGAAAACCCGAATGAAATCAGTCGAAAGAGGAGTGTTTTGCGCTTGTAAGGAGCCAAAAAAATCCTTAATACGCCTACTAGAAGATAAGATACAGCGGTATAAATACTACGAAATTTTAAAAAATCAAAAATACCCTTCCACTATTTTGAATATAGCGTCTGAACCGTTTCTCTCCGAAAAACCCGAATGAAATGATTCGAAAGAGGAGTGTTTCGTGCTTGAAATGAGCCCAATAAAATACTAAATTCGCCTACTAGAAGATAAGATACAGTAGTTTAAAGACTTCGAAATTTTAAAAAATCAAATATACCCTTCCACTATTTTGAATATATCGTCTGAACCGTTCCTCTCCGGAAAACCCGAATGAAGTCCGACGAAGGAGGAGAGTTTCGCGCTTGAAATGAGCCAAAAAAATCCTAAACACGCCTACTAGAAGATAAGATACAGCGGTTTAAAAACTACGAAATTTTAAAAAATCAAAAATACCCTTCCACTACTTTGAATATAGCGTCTGATCCGTTTCTCTCCGAAAAACCCGAGTGAAATGGTTCGAAAGAGGAGAGTTTCACGCTTGTAAGGAGCCAAAAAAATCCTTAATACGCCCACTAGAAGATAAGATACAGCGGTTTGAATACTACAAAATTTTAAAAAAGCAAAAATACCCTTGCACTATTTTGAATATAGCGTCTGAAACGTTTCTCTCCGAAAAACCCGAATGAAATGATTCGAAAGAGGAGGGTTTCGCGCTTGTAGGGAGCCAAAAAAATCCTAAATAAGCTTACTAGAAGATAAGATACAGCGGTTTAAATACTTCGAAATTTTAAAAAATTAAAAATACCCTTCCACTATTTTGAATATATCGTCTGAACCGTTTCTCTCCGAAAAATCCGAATGAAATGAGTCGAAAGAGGAGTGTTTCGTGCTTGAAATGAGCCAAAAAAATACTAAATTCGCCTACCAGAAGATAAGATACAGCAGTTTAAAAATTCCGAAATTTTAAAAAATCAAAAATACCCTTCCACTTATTTTAATATAGCGTCTGAACCGTTTCTCTCCGAAAAACCCGCATGAAATGATTCGAAAGAGGAGAGTTTCGCGCTTGTAGGGAGCCAAAAAAATCCTAAATACGCCTAATAGAAGATAAGATACAGCGGTTTAAAAACTACGAAATTTTAAAAAATCAAAAATACCCTTCCACTACTTTGAATATAGCGTCTAAACCGTTTCTCTCCGAAATACCCGAGTGAAATGTTTCGAAAGAGGAGAGTTTCGCGCTTGAAATGAGCCAAAAAAATCCTAAATACGCCTACTAGAAGATAAGATACAGGAGTTTAAAAACTTCAAAATTTTAAAAAATCAAAAATACCCTTCCACTATTTTGAATATAACGTCTGAATCGTTCCTCTCCGAAAAACCCTAATTAAGTTCGACAAAAGAGGAGAATTTCGCGCTTGAAATGAGCCAAAAAAATCCTAAACACGCCTACTAGAAGATAAGATACAGCGGTTTAAAAATTACGAAATTTTAAAAAATCAAAAATACCCTTCCACTATTTTGAATACAGCGTCTGAACCGTTTCTCTCCGAAAAACCCGAATGAAATGATTCGAAAGAGGAGTGTTTCGCGCTTGAAATGAGCTCAAAAAATCCAAAATGCGACTACTAGAAGATAAGATACAGCGGTTTAAATATTCCGAAATTTTAAAAAATCAAATATACCTTTCCACTATTTTGAATATAGCGTCTGAACCGTTACTCTCCGAAAAACCCGAATGAAATGATTCGAAAGAGGTGGGTTTCGCGCTTGTAGGGAGCCAAAAAAATCCTAAATACGCCTACTAGAAGATAAGATACAGCGGTTTAAATACTTCGAAGTTTTAAAAAATCAAAAATACCCTTCCACTATTTTGAATGGAGCGTCTGAACCGTTTCTCTCCGAAAAACCCGAATGAAATCAGTCGAAAGAGGAGAGTTTCGCGCTTGAAATGAGCCAAAAAAATCCTAAATACGCCTTCTAGAAGATAAGATACAGCGGTTTAAATACTTCGAAATTTTAAAAAATCAAAAATACCCTTCCACTCTTTTGAATATAGCGTCTAAACCGTTCCTCTCAGAAAAACCCGAATGAAATGCGTCGAAAGAGGTGATCTTCGCGCTTGTAAGAAGCCAAAAAAATCCTAAATACGCCTATTAGAAGATAAGATACAGTGGTTAAAAACACTTCGAAATTTTAAAAAATCAAAAATACCCTTCCACTACTTTGAATATAGCGTCTGAACCGTTTCTCTCCGAAAAACCCGAATGAAATAAGTCGAAAGAGGAGAGTTTCGCGCTTGAAATGAGCCAAAAAAATCCTAAATACGCCTTCTAGAAGATAAGATACAGCGGTTTAAATACTTCGAAATTTTAAAAAATCAAAAATACCCTTCCACTATTTTGAATATAGCGTCTGAACCGTTTCTCTCCGGAAAACCCGAATGAAATGATTCGAAAGCGGAGGGTTTCGCGCTTGAAATTTGCCAAAAAAATCCTAAATACGCGTACTAGAACATATGATACAGCGGTTTAAATACTTCGAAGTTTTAAAAAATCAAAAATACCCTTCCACTATTTTGAATGGAGCGTCTGAACCGTTTCTCTCCGAAAAACCCGAATGAAATCAGTCGAAAGAGGAGAGTTTCACGCTTGTAAGGAGCCAAAAAAATCCTTAATACGCCCACTAGAAGATAAGATACAGCGGTTTGAATACTACAAAATTTTAAAAAAGCAAAAATACCCTTGCACTATTTTGAATATAGCGTCTGAAACGTTTCTCTCCGAAAAACCCGAATGAAATGATTCGAAAGAGGTGGGTTTCGCGCTTGTAGGGAGCCAAAAAAATCCTAAATACGCCTACTAGAAGATAGGATACAGCGGTTTAAAAATTCCGAAATTTTAAAAAATCAAAAATACCCTTCCACTATTTTTAATATAGCGTCTGAACCGTTTTTCACCGAAAAACCCGAATGAAATCAGTCGAAAGAGGTGAGTTTCGCACTTGTAAGGAGCCAAAAAAATCCTAAATACGCCTACTAGAAGATAAGATACAGCGGTTTAAAAACTACGAAATTTTAAAAAATCAAAAATACCCTCCAACTGTTTTGAATATAGCGTCTGAACCGCTTCTCTCCGAAAAACCCGAATGAAATGATTCGAAAGAAGAGTGTTTCGCGCTTGAAATGAGCCCAAAAAATACTAAATTCGCCTACTAGAAGAAAAGATACAGCGGTTTGAATATTCCGAAATTTTAAAAAAGCAAAAATACCCTTGCACTATTTTGAATATAGCGACTGAAACGTTTCTCTCCGAAAAACCCGAATGAAATGATTCGAAAGAGGAGTGTTTCGCGCTTGAAATGAGCTCGAAAAATCCTAAATACGACTACTAGAAGATAAAATACAGCGGTATAAATATTCCGAAATTTTAAAAAATCAAAAATACCCTTCCACTATTCTGAATATAGCGTCTGAACCGTTTCTCTCCGAAAAATCCGAATGAAATGATTCGAAAGAGGTGGGTTTCGCGCTTGTAGGCAGCCAAAAAAATCCTAAATACGCCTACTAGAAGATAAGATACAGCGGTTTAAAAACTTCGAAATTTTAAAAAATCAAAAATACCCTTGCACTATTTTGAATATAGCGTCTGAACCGTTTCTCTCCGGAAAACCCGAATGAAATGATTCGAAAGAGGTGGGTTTCGCGTTTGTAGGGAGCCAAAAAAATCCTAAATACGCCTACTAGAAGATAAGATACAGCGGTTTAAATACTTCGAAGTTTTAAAAAATCAAAAATACCCTTCCACTATTTTGAATGGAGCGTCTGAACCGTTTCTCTCCGAAAAACCCGAATGAAATCAGTCGAAAGAGGAGAGTTTCGCGCTTGTAAGGAGCTAAAAAAATCCTAAATGCGACTACTAGACGATAAGATACAGCGGTTTAAAAACTTCGAAATTTTAAAAAATCAAAAATACCCTTGCACTATTTTGAATATAGCGTCTGAACCGTTTCTCTCCGAAAAACCCGAATGAAATGACTCGGAGGAGAGTTTCGCGCTTGAAATGAGCCGAAAAAATCATAAACACGCCTACTAGAATATAAGATACAGCGGTTTAAAAATTCCGAAATTTTAAAAAATCAAAAATACCTTTCCACTATTTTGAATATAGCGTCTGAACCGTTTCTCTCCGGAAAACCCGAATGAAATCAAACGAAAGAGGAGAGTTTCGCGCTTGAAATAAGCCAAAAAAATCCTAAACACGCCTACTAGAATATAAGATACAGCGGTTTAAAAATTCCGAAATTTTAAAAAATCAAAAATACCCTTCCACTATTTTGAATATAGCGTCTGAACTGTTTCTCTCCGAAAAACCCGAATGAAATGATTCGAAAGAGGAGGGTTTCGCGCTTGTAGGGAGCCAAAAAAATCCTAAATACGCCTACTAGAAGATAAGATACAGCGGTTTAAATACTTCGAAATTTTAAAAAATCAAAAATACCCTTCCACTATTTTGAATATATCGTCTGAACCGTTTCTCTCCGAAAAATCCGAATGAAATGAGTCGAAAGAGGAGTGTTTCGTGCTTGAAATGAGCCAAAAAAATACTAAATTCGCCTACTAGAAGATAAGATACAGCAGTTTAAAAATTCCGAAATTTTAAAAAATCAAAAATACCCTTCCACTTATTTTAATATAGCGTCTGAACCGTTTCTCTCCGAAAAACCCGAATGAAATGATTCGAAAGAGGAGGGTTTCGCGCTTGTAGGGAGCCAAAAAAATCCTAAATAAGCTTACTAGAAGATAAGATACAGCGGTTTAAATACTTCGAAATTTTAAAAAATTAAAAATACCCTTCCACTATTTTGAATATATCGTCTGAACCGTTTCTCTCCGAAAAATCCGAATGAAATGAGTCGAAAGAGGAGTGTTTCGTGCTTGAAATGAGCCAAAAAAATACTAAATTCGCCTACCAGAAGATAAGATACAGCAGTTTAAAAATTCCGAAATTTTAAAAAATCAAAAATACCCTTCCACTTATTTTAATATAGCGTCTGAACCGTTTCTCTCCGAAAAACCCGCATGAAATGATTCGAAAGAGGAGAGTTTCGCGCTTGTAGGGAGCCAAAAAAATCCTAAATACGCCTAATAGAAGATAAGATACAGCGGTTTAAAAACTACGAAATTTTAAAAAATCAAAAATACCCTTCCACTACTTTGAATATAGCGTCTAAACCGTTTCTCTCCGAAAAACCCGAATGAAATGTTTCGAAAGAGGAGAGTTTCGCGCTTGAAATGAGCCCAAAAAATCCTAAATACGCCTACTAGAAGATAAGATACAGGAGTTTAAAAACTTCAAAATTTTAAAAAATCAAAAATACCCTTCCACTATTTTGAATATAACGTCTGAACCGTTCCTCTCCGAAAAACCCTAATTAAGTTCGACAAAAGAGGAGAATTTCGCGCTTGAAATGAGCCAAAAAAATCCTAAACACGCCTACTAGAAGATAAGATACAGCGGTTTAAAAATTACGAAATTTTAAAAAATCAAAAATACCCTTCCACTATTTTGAATACAGCGTCTGAACCGTTTCTCTCCGAAAAACCCGAATGAAATGATTCGAAAGAGGAGTGTTTCGCGCTTGAAATGAGCTCAAAAAATCCAAAATGCGACTACTAGAAGATAAGATACAGCGGTTTAAATACTTCGAAATTTTAAAAAATCAAAAATACCCTTCCACTATTTTGAATGGAGCGTCTGAACCGTTTCTCTCCGAAAAACCCGAATGAAATCAGTCGAAAGAGGAGAGTTTCGCGCTTGTAAGGAGCTAAAAAAATCCTAAATATGCCTACTACAAGATAAGATACAGCGGTTTAAAAATCCCGAAATTTTAAAGAATCAAAAATACCCTTCCACTATTTTGAATATTGCGTCTGAACCGTTCCTCTCCGAAAAACTCGAATAAAATCCGTCGAACGAGGAGTGTTTCGCGCTTGAAATGAGCTCAAAAAATCCTAAATGCGACTACTAGAAGATAAGATACAGCGGTTTAAAAACTTCGAAATTTTAAAAAATCAAAAATACCCTTGCACTATTTTGAATATAGCGTCTGAACCGTTTCTCTCCGAAAAACCCGAATGAAATGACTCGGAGGAGAGTTTCGCGCTTGAAATGAGCCGAAAATATCATAAACACGCCTACTAGAATATAAGATACAGCGGTTTAAAAATTCCGAAATTTTAAAAAATCAAAAATACCCTTCCACTATTTTGAATATAGCGTCTGAACCGTTTCTCTCCGGATAACCCGAATGAAATGATTCGAAAGCGGAGGGTTTCGCGCTTGAAATTTGCCAAAAAAATCCTAAATACGCGTACTAGAACATATGATACAGCGGTTTAAATACTCCGAAATTTTAGAAAATCAAAAATACCCTTCCACTATTTTATATATTGTGTCTGAACCGTTTCTCTCCGGAAAACCCGAATGAAATCAGTCGAAAGAGGAGAGTTTTGCGCTTGTAAGGAGCCAAAAAAATCCTTAATACGCCTACTAGAAGATAAGATACAGCGGTATAAATACTACGAAATTTTAAAAAATCAAAAATACCCTTCCACTATTTTGAATATAGCGTCTGAACCGTTTCTCTCCGAAAAACCCGAATGAAATGATTCGAAAGAGGAGTGTTTCGTGCTTGAAATGAGCCCAATAAAATACTAAATTCGCCTACTAGAAGATAAGATACAGTAGTTTAAAGACTTCGAAATTTTAAAAAATCAAATATACCCTTCCACTATTTTGAATATATCGTCTGAACTGTTCCTCTCCGGAAAACCCGAATGAAGTCCGACGAAGGAGGAGAGTTTCGCGCTTGAAATGAGCCAAAAAAATCCTAAACACGCCTACTAGAAGATAAGATACAGCGGTTTAAAAACTACGAAATTTTAAAAAATCAAAAATACCCTTCCACTTCTTTGAATATAGCGTCTGATCCGTTTCTCTCCGAAAAACCCGAGTGAAATGGTTCGAAAGAGGAGAGTTTCACGCTTGTAAGGAGCCAAAGAAATCCTTAATACGCCCACTAGAAGATAAGATACAGCGGTTTGAATACTACAAAATTTTAAAAAAGCAAAAATACCCTTGCACTATTTTGAATAT
Organism: Apis florea; assembly: GCF_048593485.1. Classification (NCBI taxonomy): domain Eukaryota; kingdom Metazoa; phylum Arthropoda; class Insecta; order Hymenoptera; family Apidae; genus Apis; species Apis florea. The sequence continues at coordinate 73,538 of NW_028256353.1, read as the reverse complement.
AGCGTCTGAAACGTTTCTCTCCGAAAAACCCGAATGAAATGATTCGAAAGAGGAGTGTTTCGCGCTTGAAATGAGCTCAAAAAATCCTAAATACGACTACTAGAAGATAAGATACAGCGGTTTAAATATACCGAAATTTTAAAAAATCAAAAATACCCTTCCACTATTCTGAATATAGCGTCTGAACCGTTTCTCTCCGAAAAACCCGAATGAAATGATTCGAAAGAGGTGGGTTTCGCGCTTGTAGGGAGCCAAAAAAATCCTAAATACGCCTACTAGAAGATAGGATACAGCGGTTTAAAAATTCCGAAATTTTAAAAAATCAAAAATACCCTTGCACTATTTTGAATATAGCGTCTGAACCGTTTCTCTCCGGAAAACCCGAATGAAATCAAACGAAAGAGGAGAGTTTCGCGCTTGAAATAAGCCAAAAAATCCTAAATACGCTTACTAGAAGATAAGATACAGCGGTTTAAAAACTACGAAATTTTAAAAAATCAAAAATACCCTTCCACTATTTTGAATATAGCGTCTGAACCTTTTCTCTCCGAAACACCCGAATGAAATGATTCGAAAGAGGAGGGTTTCGCGCTTGTAGGGAGCCAAAAAAATTCTAAATACGCCTACTAAAAGGTAAGATACAGCGGTGTAAATACTTCGAAATTTTAAAAAATCAAAAATACCCTTCCACTATTTTGAATGGAGCGTCTGAACCGTTTCTCTCCGAAAAACCCGAATGAAATCAGTCGAAAGAGGAGAGTTTCGCGCTTGTAAGGAGCTAAAAAAATCCTAAATGCGACTACTAGACGATAAGATACAGCGGTTTAAAAACTTCGAAATTTTAAAAAATCAAAAATACCCTTGCACTATTTTGAATATAGCGTCTGAACCGTTTCTCTCCGAAAAACCCGAATGAAATGACTCGGAGGAGAGTTTCGCGCTTGAAATGAGCCGAAAAAATCATAAACACGCCAACTAGAATATAAGATACAGCGGTTTAAAAATTCCGAAATTTTAAAAAATCAAAAATACCTTTCCACTATTTTGAATATAGCGTCTGAACCGTTTCTCTCCGGAAAACCCGAATGAAATCAAACGAAAGAGGAGAGTTTCGCGCTTGAAATAAGCCAAAAAAATCCTAAACACGCCTACTAGAATATAAGATACAGCGGTTTAAATATTCCGAAATTTTAAAAAATCAAAAATACCCTTCCACTATTTTGAATATAGCGTCTGAACTGTTTCTCTCCGAAAAACCCGAATGAAATGATTCGAAAGAGGAGGGTTTCGCGCTTGTAGGGAGCCAAAAAAATCCTAAATATGCCTACTAAAAGATAAGATACAGCGGTTTAAATACTTCGAAATTTTAAAAAATCAAAAATACCCTTCCACTATTTTGAATATATCGTCTGAACCGTTTCTCTCCGAAAAATCCGAATGAAATGAGTCGAAAGAGGAGTGTTTCGTGCTTGAAATGAGCCAAAAAAATACTAAATTCGCCTACTAGAAGATAAGATACAGCAGTTTAAAAATTCCGAAATTTTAAAAAATCAAAAATACCCTTCCACTTATTTTAATATAGCGTCTGAACCGTTTCTCTCCGAAAAACCCGAATGAAATGATTCGAAAGAGGAGTGTTTCGCGCTTGTAGGGAGCCAAAAAAATCCTAAATAAGCCTACTAGAAGATAAGATACAGCGGTTTAAATACTTCGAAATTTTAAAAAATTAAAAATACCCTTCCACTATTTTGAATATATCGTCTGTACCGTTTCTCTCCGAAAAATCCGAATGAAATGAGTCGAAAGAGGAGTGTTTCGTGCTTGAAACGTGCCAAAAAAATACTAAATTCGCCTACCAGAAGATAAGATACAGCAGTTTAAAAATTCCGAAATTTTAAAAAATCAAAAATACCCTTCCACTTATTTTAATATAGCGTCTGAACCGTTTCTCTCCGAAAAACCCGCATGAAATGATTCGAAAGAGGAGAGTTTCGCGCTTGTAGGGAGCCAAAAAAATCCTAAATACGCCTAATAGAAGATAAGATACAGCGGTTTAAAAACTACGAAATTTTAAAAAATCAAAAATACCCTTCCACTACTTTGAATATAGCGTCTAAACCGTTTCTCTCCGAAAAACCCGAGTGAAATGTTTCGAAAGAGGAGAGTTTCGCGCTTGAAATGAGCCAAAAAAATCCTAAATACGCCTACTAGAAGATAAGATACAGGAGTTTAAAAACTTCAAAATTTTAAAAAATCAAAAATACCCTTCCACTATTTTGAATATAACGTCTGAACCGTTCCTCTCCGGAAAACCCGAATGAAGTCCGACGAAGGAGGAGAGTTTCGCGCTTGAAATGAGCCAAAAAAATCCTACACACGCCTACTAGAAGATAAGATACAGCGGTTTAAAAACTACGAAATTTTAAAAAATCAAAAATACCCTTCCACTTCTTTGAATATAGCGTCTGATCCGTTTCTCTCCGAAAAACCCGAGTGAAATGGTTCGAAAGAGGAGAGTTTCACGCTTGTAAGGAGCCAAAGAAATCCTTAATACGCCCACTAGAAGATAAGATACAGCGGTTTGAATACTACAAAATTTTAAAAAAGCAAAAATACCCTTGCACTATTTTGAATATAGCGTCTGAAACGTTTCTCTCCGAAAAACCCGAATGAAATGATTCGAAAGAGGAGTGTTTCGCGCTTGAAATGAGCTCAAAAAATCCTAAATACGACTACTAGAAGATAAGATACAGCGGTTTAAATATACCGAAATTTTAAAAAATCAAAAATACCCTTCCACTATTCTGAATATAGCGTCTGAACCGTTTCTCTCCGAAAAACCCGAATGAAATAATTCGAAAGAGGTGGGTTTCGCGCTTGTAGGGAGCCAAAAAAATCCTAAATACGCCTACTAGAAGATAGGATACAGCGGTTTAAAAATTCCGAAATTTTAAAAAATCAAAAATACCCTTCCACTATTTTTAATATAGCGTCTGAACCGTTTTTCACCGAAAAACCCGAATGAAATCAGTCGAAAGAGGTGAGTTTCGCACTTGTAAGGAACCAAAAAAATCCTAAATACGCCTACTAGAAGATAAGATACAGCGGTTTAAAAACTACGAAATTTTAAAAAATCAAAAATACCCTCCAACTGTTTTGAATATAGCGTCTGAACCGCTTCTCTCCGAAAAACCCGAATGAAATGATTCGAAAGAAGAGTGTTTCGCGCTTGAAATGAGCCCAAAAAATACTAAATTCGCCTACTAGAAGAAAAGATACAGCGGTTTGAATATTCCGAAATTTTAAAAAAGCAAAAATACCCTTGCACTATTTTGAATATAGCGTCTGAAACGTTTCTCTCCGAAAAACCCGAATGAAATGATTCGAAAGAGGAGTGTTTCGCGCTTGAAATGAGCTCGAAAAATCCTAAATACGACTACTAGAAGATAAAATACAGCGGTATAAATATTCCGAAATTTTAAAAAATCAGAAATACCCTTCCACTATTCTGAATATAGCGTCTGAACCTTTTCTCTCCGAAAAATCCGAATGAAATGATTCGAAAGAGGTGGGTTTCGCGCTTGTAGGCAGCCAAAAAAATCCTAAATACGCCTACTAGAAGATAAGATACAGCGGTTTAAAAACTTCGAAATTTTAAAAAATCAAAAATACCCTTGCACTATTTTGAATATAGCGTCTGAACCGTTTCTCTCCGGAAAACCCGAATGAAATCAAACGAAAGAGGAGAGTTTCGCGCTTGAAATAAGCCAAAAAATCCTAAATACGCTTACTAGAAGATAAGATACAGCGGTTTAAAAACTACGAAATTTTAAAAAATCAAAAATACCCTTCCACTATTTTGAATATAGCGTCTGAACCTTTTCTCTCCGAAAAACCCGAATGAAATGATTCGAAAGAGGAGGGTTTCGCGCTTGTAGGGAGCCAAAAAAATTCTAAATACGCCTACTAAAAGGTAAGATACAGCGGTGTAAATACTTCGAAATTTTAAAAAATCAAAAATACCCTTCCACTATTTTGAATATAGCGTCTTAACCGTTTCTCTCCGAAAAACCCGAATGAAATGATTCGAAAGAGGTGGGTTTCGCGTTTGTAGGGAGCCAAAAAAATCCTAAATACGCCTACTAGAAGATAAGATACAGCGGTTTAAATACTTCGAAGTTTTAAAAAATCAAAAATACCCTTCCACTATTTTGAATGGAGCGTCTGAACCGTTTCTCTCCGAAAAACCCGAATGAAATCAGTCGAAAGAGGAGAGTTTCGCGCTTGTAGGGAGCCAAAAAAATCCTATATACGCCTACTAAAAGATAAGATACAGCGGTTTAAAATCTTCGAAATTTTAAAAAATCAAAGATACCCTTTCAATATTTTGAATATAGCGTCTGAACCGTATCTCTCCGAAAAATCCGAATGAAATGATTCGAAAGAGGAGAGTTTCGCGCTTGAAATTTGCCAAAAAAATCCTAAATACGCGTACTAGAACATATGATACAGGGGTTTAAATACTCCGAAATTTTAGAAAATCAAAAATACCCTTCCACTATTTTATATATTGCGTCTGAACCGTTTCTCTCCGGAAAACCCGAATGAAATCAGTCGAAAGAGGAGAGTTTTGCGCTTGTAAGGAGCCAAAAAAATCTTTAATACGCCTACTAGAAGATAAGATACAGCGGTATAAATACTACGAAATTTTAAAAAATCAAAAATACCCTTCCATTATTTTGAATATAGCGTTTGAACCGTTTCTCTCCGAAAAACCCGAATGAAGTGATTCGAAAGAGGAGTGTTTCGCGCTTGAAATGAGCCCAAAAAATACTAAATTCGCCTACTAGAAGAAAAGATACAGTAGTTTAAAGACTTCGAAATTTTAAAAAATCAAATATACCCTTCCACTATTTTGAATATATCGTCTGAACCGTTCCTCTCCGGAAAACCCGAATGAAGTCCGACGAAAGAGGAGAGTTTCGCGCTTGAAATGAGCCAAAAAAATCCTAAACACGCCTACTAGAAGATAAGATACAGCGGTTTAAAAATTATGAAATTTTAAAAAATCAAAAATACCCTTCCACTACTTTGAATATAGCGTCTGAACCGTTCCTCTCCGGAAAACCCGAATGAAGTCCGACGAAAGAGGAGAGTTTCGCGCTTGAAATGAGCCAAAAAAATCCTAAATACGCGTACTATATGATAAGATACAGCAGTTTAAAAACTTCGAAATTTTAAAAAATCAAAAATACCCTTCCACTATTTTGAATATATCGTCTGAACCGTTCCTCTCCGAAAAACCCGAATGAAGTCCGACGAAGGAGGAGAGTTTCGCGCTTGAAATGAGCCAAAAAAATCCTAAACACGCCTACTAGAAGATAAGATACAGCGGTTTAAAAACTACGAAATTTTAAAAAATCAAAAATACCCTTCCACTACTTTGAATATAGCGTCTGATCCGTTTCTCTCCGAAAAACCCGAGTGAAATGGTTCGAAAGAGGAGAGTTTCGCGCTTGAAATGAGCCAAAAATATCCTAAACACGCCTACTAGAAGATAAGATACAGCGGTTTAAAAATTACGAAATTTTAAAAAATCAAAAATACCCTTCCACTATTTTGAATATAGCGTCTGAACCGTTTCTCTCCGAAAAACCCGAATGAAATGATTCGAATGAGGAGAGTTTCGCGCTTGTAGGGAGCCAAAAAAATCCTAAATACGCCTAATAGAAGATAAGATACAGCGGTTTAAAAACTTCAAAATTTTAAAAAATCAAAAATACCCTTCCACTACTTTGAATATAGCGTCTGATCCGTTTCTCTCCGAAAAACCAGAGTGAAATGGTTCGAAAGAGGAGAGTTTCGCGCTTGAAATGAGCCAAAAAAATCCTAATTACGCGTACTAGATGATAAGATTCAGCAGTTTAAAATCTTCGAAATTTTAAAAAATCAAAAATACCCTTCCACTATTTTGAATATAGCGTCTGAACCGTTCCTCTCCGAAAAACCCGAATGAAATAAGTCGAAAGAGGAGAGTTTCGCGCTTGTAAGAAGCCAAAAATATCCTTAATACGCCTACTAGAAGATAAGATGCAGCGGTTTGAATACTTCGAAATTTTAAAAAATCATAAATACCCTTCCACTAATTTGAATATAGCGTCTTAACCGTTTCTCTCCGAAAATCCCGAATGAAATGAGTCGAAAGAGGAGAGTTTCGCGCTCGAAATGAGCCCAAAAAATCCTAAATACGCCTATTAGAAGATAAGATACAGCGGTTTAAATATTCCGAAATTTTAAAAAATCAAAAATACCCTTCCACTATTTTGAATATTGCGTCTGAACCATTCCGCTCCGAAAAACCCGAATAAAAACCCTCGAAAGAGGAGAGTTTCGCGCTTGTAAGGAGCCAAAAAAATCCTAAATACGCCTACTAGAAGATAAGATACAGCGGTTTAAATACTTCGAAGTTTTAAAAAATCAAATATACCCTTCCTCTAATTTGAATATAGCGTCTTAACCGTTTCTCTCCGAAAAACCCGAATGATATCAGTCGAAAGAGGAGAGCTTCGTGCTTGTAAGGAGCCAAAAAAATCCTAAATACGCCTACAAGAAGATAAGATACAGCGGTTTAAATAATTCGAAATTTTTAAAAAAAAAAAATACCCTTGCACTATTTTGAATATAGCGTCTGAACCGTTTCTCTCCGAAAAACCCGAATGAAATCAGTCGAAAGAGAAGAGTTTCGCGCTTGTAAGGAGCCAAAAAAATCCTAAATACGCCTACTAGAAGATAGGATACAGCGGTTCAAATACTTCGAAATTTTAAAAAATCAAAAAAAACCTTCCACTAATTTGAATATAGCGTCATAACCGTGTCTCTTCGAAAAACCCGAATGAAATGGTACGAAAGAGGAGAGTTTCGCGCTTGAAATGAATCCAAAAAATCCTAAATACGCCTACTAGAAGATAAGATACAGCGGCTTAAATACTTCGAAATTTTAAAAAATCAAAAATACCCTTCCACTCTTTTGAATATAGCGTCTCAACCGTTTATCTCCGAAAAACCCGAATGAAATGGTTCGAAAGAGGATAGTTTCGCGCTTGTAAAGAGTCAAAAAAATCCTTAATATGCCTACTAGAAGATAAGATACAGCGGTTTAAATACTTCGAAATTTTAAAAAATCAAAAATACCATTCCACTATTTTGAATATAGTGTCTGAACCGTTTATCTCCGGAAAACCCGAATGAAATGAGTCGAAAGAGGAGAGTTTCGCGCTTGAAATGAGCCAAGAAAATCCTAAATACGCCTACTAGAAGATAAGATACAGCGGTTTATATACTTCAAAATTTTAAAAAATCAAAAATACCCTCCAACTATTTCGAATATAGCATCTTAACCGTTTCTCTCCGAAAAAGCCGAATGAAATCAGTCGAAAGAGGAGAGTTTCGCGCTTGTAAGGAGCCAAAAAAATCCTTAATACGCCTACTAGAAGATAAGATGCAGCGGTTTGAAGACTTCGAAATTTTAAAAAATCAAAAATACCCTTCCACTAATTTGAATATAACGTCTGAACCGATTCTCTCCCAAAAACCCGAATGAATTCAGTCGAAAGAGGAGAGTATCGCGCTTGTAAGGAGCCAATAAAATCCTAAATACGCCTACTAGAAGATAAGATACAGCGGTTTAAAACCTTCGAAATTTTAAAAAATCAAAAATACCCTTGCACTATTTTGAATATAGCGTCTGAACCGTTTCTCTCCAAAAAAACCCGAACGAAAGGATTCGAAAGAGGAGAGCTTCGCGCTTGTAAGGAGCCAAAAAAATTCTAAATACGCCTCCAAGAAGATAAAATTGCGCGGTTTAAATACTTCGAAATTTTAAAAAATCAAAAATACCCTTCCACTATTTTGAATATAGCGTCTGAACCGTTTCTCTCCGAAAAACTCGAATAAAATGATTCGAAAGAGGAGGGAATCGCGCTTGTTGTGAGCGAAAAAAATCCTAAATACGCCTACTAAAAGATAAGATACAGCGGTTTAAAGACGTCGAAATTTTAAAAAATCAAAAATATCCTTCCACTCTTTTGAATGTAGCGTCTGAGCCGTTTCTCTCCGAAAAACCTGAATGAAATCAGTCGAAAGAGGAGTGTTTCGCGCTTGTAAGGAGCCAAAAAAATCCTAAATACGCCTACTAGAAGATAAGATACAGCGGTTTAAAAACTTCGAAATTTTAAAAAATCAAAAATACCCTTCCACTCTTTTGAATATAGCGTCTCAACTGTTTCTCTCCGAAAAACCCGAATGAAATGAGTCGAAAGAGGAGAGATTCGCGCTTGAAATGACCCAAAAAAATCCTAAATACGCCTACTAGAAGATAAGATACAGCGGTCTAAATATCCCGAAATTTTAAAGAATCAAAAATACCCTTCCACTATTTTGAATATAACGTCTGAACCGTTCCTCTCCGAAAAACCCGAATGAAATCAGAAGAAAGAGGAGAGTTTCGCGCTTGAAATATGCCAAAAAAATCCTAAATACGCCTACTAGAAGATAAGATACAAAGGTTTAAATATTCCGAAATTTAAAAAATCAAAAATACCCTTCCACTATTATGAATATAGCGTCTGAACCGTTTCTCTCCGAAAAACCCGAATGAAAGGATTCGAAAGAGGAGAGTTTCGCGCTTGTAAGAAGCCGAAAAAATCCTAAATACGCCTACTAGAAGATAAGATACAGCGGCTTAAATATCCCGAAATTTTAAAGAATCAAAAATACCCTTCCACTATTTTGAATATAGCGTCTAAACCGTTCCTCTCCGAAAAACCCGAATTAAATCAGAAGAAAGAGGAGAGTTTCGCGCTTGAAATATGCCAAAAAAATCCTAAATACGCCTACTAGAAGATAAGATACAGAGGTTTAAATATTCCGAAATTTAAAAAATCAAAAATACCCTTCCACTATTATGAATATAGCGTCTGAACCGTTTCTCTCCGAAAAACCCGAATCTAAGGATTCGAAAGAGGAGAGTTTCGCGCTTGTAAGAAGCCAAAAAAATCCTAAATACGCCTACTAGAAGATAAGATACAGCGGTTTAAAAACTTCGAAATTTTAGAAAATCAAAAATACCCTTCCACAATTTTGAATATAGCGTCTGAACCGTTTCTCTCCGGAAAACCCGAGTGAAATGACTCCAAAGACGAGAGTTTCGCGCGTGAAATGAGCCGAAAGAATCCTAAATACGCCTAATAGAAGATAAGATACAGCGGTGTAAAGACTCCGATATTATAAAAAATCAAAAATGAACTTACACTATTTTGAATATAGCGTCTGAACCGTTTCTCTCCGAAAAACCCGAATGAAAGGACTTGAAATAGGAGAGTTTCGCGCTTTAAATGTGCCAAAAAAATCCTAAATACGACTACTAGAAGATAAGATACAGCGGTATAAAGACTCCGATATTTTAAAAAATCAAAAATAAAATTCCACTATTTTGAATATAGCGTCTGAACCGTTTCTCTCCGAAAAACCACAATGAAATAACTCGAAAGAGGAGAGTTTCGCGCTGGAAATGAGCCGTAAAAATCCTAAATTCGGCTACGAGAAGATAAGATACAGCGGTTTAAATACTCCGAAATTTTAAAAAATCAAAAATACCCTTCCACTATTTTGAACATGGCGTTTGGGCCGTTTCTCTCCGAAAATCCCGTACGAAAAGAGTCGAAAGAGGAGAGTTTCGCGCTTGTAAAGAGCCAAAAAAATCCTAAATACGCCTACTAGAAGATAAGATACAGCGGTTTAAAAATTCCGAAATTTTAAAAAATCAAGAATACTCTTCCACTATTTTGAATGTAGCGTCTGAACCGTTTCTCTCAGAAAAACTCGAATGAAATGATTCAAAGAGGAGGGCTTCGCGCTTGTTGGGAGCCAAAAAAATTCTAAATACGCCTACTAAAAGATAAGATACAGCGGTTTAAAGACGTCGAAATTTTAAAAAATCAAAAATACCCTTCCACTCTTTTGAATGTAGCGTCTGAACCGTCTCTCTCCGAAAAACCCGAATGAAATCTGTCGAAAGAGGAGAGATTCGCGCTTGAAATGACCCAAAAAAATCCTAAATACGCCTACTAGAAGATAAGATACAGCGGTTTAAATATCCCGAAATTTTAAAGAATCAAAAATACCCTTCCACTATTTTGAATATAGCGTCTGAACCGTTCCTCTCCGAAAAACCCGAATGAAATCAGAAGAAAGAGGAGAGTTTCGCGCTTGAAATATGCCAAAAAAATCCTAAATACGCCTACTAGAAGATAAGATACAGCGGTTTAAATACTGCGAAATTTTAAAAACCAAAAATAACCTTTCACTATTTTGAATATAGCCTCTGAAACGTTTCCCTCCGAAAAACCCGAATAAATGAATCGAAAGAGTAGAGTTTCGATCTTGAAATGAGACAAAAAAAATTCTAAATACGCCTACTAGAAGATATGATACAGCGGTTTAAATACTCCGAAATTTTAAAAAATCAAAATTATCCTTCCACTCTTTTGAATATAGCGTCTGAGCCGTTTCTTTACCAAAAACCCGAATGAAATGATTCGAAAGAGGAGAGTTTCGCGCTTGAAATGAGCCGATAAAATCCTAAATAGGCCTTCTAGAAGATAAGAGACAGCGGTTTAAATCTCCGAAATTTTAAAAAATCAAAACTATCCTTCCACTATTTTGAATATAGCGTCTGAGCCGCTTCTCTCCGAAAAACTCGAATGAAATGTGTCGAAAGAGGAGAGATTCGCGCTTATAGGGAGCCAAAAAAATCCTAAATACGCCTACTAGAAGATAAGATACAGCGGTTTAAAAACTTCAAATTTTAAAAAATCAAAAATACACTTTCACTATTTTGAATATAGCCTCTGAAACGTTTCCCTCCGAAAAACCCGAATGAAATGACTCGAAAGAGAGGAGATTCGCGTTTGAAATGAGCCAAAAAAATTATAAATACACGTACTAGAAGATAAGATACAGCGGTTTAAATACACCGAATTTTAAAAAAATTAAAAATATCCTTCCACTCTTTTAAGTATAGCGTCTGGGCTGTTTCACTCCGAAAAACCCGAATAAATGAATCGAAAGAGGAGAGTTTCGAGCTTGAAATGAGACAAAAAAAATTTTAAATACGCCTACTAGAAGATAAGATACAGCGGTTTAAATACTCCGAAATTTTAAAAAATCAAAAATATCCTTCCACTATTTTGAATATAGCTTCTGAACCGTTTCTCTCCGAAAAACCCGAATGAAATGACTCGAAAGGGTGAGTTTCGCGCTTGAAATGATACAAAAAAATCATAAATACGCATACTGGAAGATAAGATACAGCGGTTTAAAATCTCCGAAATTTTAAAAAATTAAAAATATCCTTCTACTATTTTGAATGTAGCGTTCCTATCCGTAAAACCCGAATGAAATGATTCGAAAGAGGTTAGTTTCGTGCTTGAAATGAGCCTAAAAAATCCTAAATACGCCTACTAGAAGATAAGATACAGTGGTTTAAAAACTTCGAAATTTTAAAAAATCAAAAATACCCTTCCACTCTTTTGAATATAGCGTCTGAACCGTTCCTCTCCGAAAAACCGGAAAATAATGCGTCGAAAGAGGAGAGTTTCGCGCTTGTAAGGAGCCAAAAAAATCCTAAATACGCATACTAGAAGATATGATACAGCGGTTTAAATACTCCGAAATTTTAGAAAATCAAAAATACCCTTCCACTATTTTATATATTGCGTCTGAACCGTTTCTCTCCGAAAAACCCGAATGAAACGGTTCGAAAGAGGAGAGTTTCGCGCTTGTAGGGAGCCAAAAAAATCCTAAATACGCCTACTAGAAGATAAGATACAGCGGTTTAAATATTCCGAAATTTTAAAAAATCAAAAATACCCTTCCACTATTTTGAATATATCGTCTGAACCGTTTCTCTCCGATAAACCCGAATGAAATGATTCGAAAGAGGAGAGTTTCGCGCTTTTAGGGAGCGAAAAAAATCCTAAATACGCCTAATAGAAGATAAGATACAGCGGTTTAAAAACTACGAAATTTTAAAAAATCAAAAATACCCTTCCACTACTTTGAATATAGCGTCTGAACCGTTTCTCTCCGAAAAACCCGAATGATATCACTCGAAAGATGAGAGTTTCGCGCTTGAAATGAACCAAAGAAATCATAATTACACCTACTAGAAGATAAGATACAGCGGTTTAAAAACTCCGAAATTTTAAAAAATCAAAGATACCCTTCCACTATCTTGATTATAGCGTCTGAACCGTTTCTCTCCGAAAAACTCGAATGAAATCAGTCGAAAGAGGAGAGTTTCGCGCTTGAAATAAGCCAAAAAAATCCTAAACACGCCTACTAGAATATAAGATACAGCGGTTTAAAAACTTCGAAATTTTAAAAAATCAATAATACCCTTGCACTATTTTGAATATAGCGTCTGGACCGTTTCTCTCCGAAAAACCCGAATGAAATGATTCGAAAGAGGACAGTTTCGCGCTTATAGGGAGCCAAAAAAATACTAAATACGCCTACTAGAAGATAAGATACAGCGGTTTAAACACTTCAAATTTTAAAAAATCAAAAATACCCTTCCACTATTTTGAATATAGCGTCTGAACCGTTTCTCTCCGAAAAACCCGAATGAAATGAGTCGAAAGAGGAGAGATTCGCGCTTGAAATGACCCAAAAAAATCCTAAATACGCCTACTAGAAGATAAGATACAGCGGTCTAAATATCCCGAAATTTTAAAGAATCAAAAATACCCTTCCACTATTTTGAATATAGCGTCTGAACCGTTCCTCTCCGAAAAACCCGAATTAAATCAGAAGAAAGAGGAGAGTTTCGCGCTTGAAATATGCCAAAAAAATCCTAAATACGCCTACTAGAAGATAAGATACAGAGGTTTAAATATTCCGAAATTTAAAAAATCAAAAATACCCTTCCACTATTATGAATATAGCGTCTGAACCGTTTCTCTCCGAAAAACCCGAATCTAAGGATTCGAAAGAGGAGAGTTTCGCGCTTGTAAGAAGCCAAAAAATCCTAAATACGCCTACTAGAAGATAAGATACAGCGGTTTAAAAACTTCGAAATTTTAGAAAATCAAAAATACCCTTCCACAATTTTGAATATAGCGTCTGAACCGTTTCTCTCCGGAACACCCGAGTGAAATGACTCCAAAGACGAGAGTTTCGCGCGTGAAATGAGCCGAAAGAATCCTAAATACGCCTAATAGAAGATAAGATACAGCGGTGTAAAGACTCCGATATTATAAAAAATCAAAAATGAACTTACACTATTTTGAATATAGCGTCTGAACCGTTACTCTCCGAAAAACCCGAATGAAAGGACTTGAAATAGGAGAGTTTCGCGCTTTAAATGTGCCAAAAAAATCCTAAATACGACTACTAGAAGATAAGATACAGCGGTATAAAGACTCCGATATTTTAAAAAATCAAAAATAAAATTCCACTATTTTGAATATAGCGTCTGAACCGTTTCTCTCCGAAAAACCCGAATGAAATAACTCGAAAGAGGAGAGTTTCGCGCTGGAAATGAGCCGTAAAAATCCTAAATTCGGCTACGAGAAGATAAGATACAGCGGTTTAAATACTCCGAAATTTTAAAAAATCAAAAATACCCTTCCACTATTTTGAACATGGCGTTTGGGCCGTTTCTCTCCGAAAATCCCGTACGAAAAGAGTCGAAAGAGGAGAGTTTCGCGCTTGTAAAGAGCCAAAAAAATCCTAAATACGCCTACTAGAAGATAAGATACAGCGGTTTAAAAATTCCGAAATTTTAAAAAATCAAGAATACTCTTCCACTATTTTGAATGTAGCGTCTGAACCGTTTCTCTCAGAAAAACTCGAATGAAATGATTCAAAGAGGAGGGCTTCGCGCTTGTTGGGAGCCAAAAAAATTCTAAATACGCCTACTAAAAGATAAGATACAGCGGTTTAAAGACGTCGAAATTTTAAAAAATCAAAAATACCCTTCCACTCTTTTGAATATAGCGTCTGAACCGTCTCTCTCCGAAAAACCCGAATGAAATCTGTCGAAAGAGGAGAGATTCGCGCTTGAAATGACCCAAAAAAATCCTAAATACGCCTACTAGAAGATAAGATACAGCGGTTTAAATATCCCGAAATTTTAAAGAATCAAAAATACCCTTCCACTATTTTGAATATAGCGTCTGAACCGTTCCTCTCCGAAAAACCCGAATGAAATCAGAAGAAAGAGGAGAGTTTCGCGCTTGAAATATGCCAAAAAAATCCTAAATACGCCTACTAGAAGATAAGATACAGCGGTTTAAATACTGCGAAATTTTATAAACCAAAAATAACCTTTCACTATTTTGAATATAGCCTCTGAAACGTTTCCCTCCGAAAAACCCGAATAAATGAATCGAAAGAGTAGAGTTTCGATCTTGAAATGAGACAAAAAAAATTCTAAATACGCCTACTAGAAGATATGATACAGCGGTTTAAATACTCCGAAATTTTAAAAAATCAAAATTATCCTTCCACTCTTTTGAATATAGCGTCTGAGCCGTTTCTTTACCAAAAACCCGAATGAAATGATTCGAAACAGGAGAGTTTCGCGCTTGAAATGAGCCGATAAAATCCTAAATAGGCCTTCTAGAAGATAAGAGACAGCGGTTTAAATCTCCGAAATTTTAAAAAATCAAAACTATCCTTCCACTATTTTGAATATAGCGTCTGAGCCGCTTCTCTCCGAAAAACTCGAATGAAATGTGTCGAAAGAGGAGAGATTCGCGCTTATAGGGAGCCAAAAAAATCCTAAATACGCCTACTAGAAGATAAGATACAGCGGTTTAAAAACTTCAAATTTTAAAAAATCAAAAATACCCTTCCACTATTTTGAATATAGCGTCTGAACCGTCTCTCTCCGAAAAACCCGAATGAAATCTGTCGAAAGAGGAGAGATTCGCGCTTGAAATGACCCAAAAAAATCCTAAATACGCCTACTAGAAGATAAGATACAGCGGTTTAAATATCCCGAAATTTTAAAGAATCAAAAATACCCTTCCACTATTTTGAATATAGCGTCTGAACCGTTCCTCTCCGAAAAACCCGAATGAAATCAGAAGAGAGAGGAGAGTTTCGCGCTTGAAATATGCCAAAAAAATCCTAAATACGCCTACTAGAAGATAAGATACAGCGGTTTAAATACTGCGAAATTTTATAAACCAAAAATAACCTTTCACTATTTTGAATATAGCCTCTGAAACGTTTCCCTCCGAAAAACCCGAATAAATGAATCGAAAAAGTAGAGTTTCGATCTTGAAATGAGACAAAAAAAATTCTAAATACGCCTACTAGAAGATATGATACAGCGGTTTAAATACTCCGAAATTTTAAAAAATCAAAATTATCCTTCCACTCTTTTGAATATAGCGTCTGAGCCGTTTCTTTACCAAAAACCCGAATGAAATGATTCGAAAGAGGAGAGTTTCGCGCTTGAAATGAGCCGATAAAATCCTAAATAGGCCTTCTAGAAGATAAGAGACAGCGGTTTAAATCTCCGAAATTTTAAAAAATCAAAACTATCCTTCCACTATTTTGAATATAGCGTCTGAGCCGCTTCTCTCCGAAAAACTCGAATGAAATGTGTCGAAAGAGGAGAGATTCGCGCTTATAGGGAGCCAAAAAAATCCTAAATACGCCTACTAGAAGATAAGATACAGCGGTTTAAAAACTTCAAATTTTAAAAAATCAAAAATACCCTTCCACTATTTTGAATATAGCGTCTGAACCGTCTCTCTCCGAAAAACCCGAATGAAATAACTCGAGAGAGGAGAGTTTCGCGCTGGAAATGAGCCGAAAAAATCCTAAATAGGTCTACAAGAAGACAAGATACAGCGGTTTAAATACAGCGAAATTTTAGAAATCAAAAATACACTTTCACTATTTTGAATATAGCCTCTGAAACGTTTCCCTCCGAAAAACCCGAATGAAATGACTCGAAAGAGAGGAGATTCGCGCTTGAAATGAGCCAAAAAAATTATAAATACACGTACTAGAAGATAAGATACAGCGGTTTAAATACACCGAATTTTAAAAAAATTAAAAATATCCTTCCACTCTTTTAAGTATAGCGTCTGGGCTGTTTCACTCCGAAAAACCCGAATAAATGAATCGAAAGAGGAGAGTTTCGAGCTTGAAATGAGACAAAAAAAATTTTAAATACGCCTACTAGAAGATAAGATACAGCGGTTTAAATACTCCGAAATTTTAAAAAATCAAAAATATCCTTCCACTATTTTGAATATAGCTTCTGAACCGTTTCTCTCCGAAAAACCCGAATGAAATGACTCGAAAGGGTGAGTTTCGCGCTTGAAATGATACAAAAAAATCATAAATACGCATACTGGAAGATAAGATACAGCGGTTTAAAATCTCCGAAATTTTATAAAATTAAAAATATCCTTCTACTATTTTGAATGTAGCGTTCCTATCCGTAAAACCCGAATGAAATGATTCGAAAGAGGTTAGTTTCGTGCTTGAAATGAGCCTAAAAAATCCTAAATACGCCTACTAGAAGATAAGATACAGCGGTTTCAAAACTTCCACTATTTTGAATATAGCGTCTGAACCGTTTCTCTCCGAAAAACCCGAATGAAATAACTCGAAAGAGGAGAGTTTCGCGCTGGAAATGAGCCGTAAAAATCCTAAATTCGGCTACGAGAAGATAGGATACAGCGGTTTAAATACTCCGAAATTTTAAAAAATCAAAAATACCCTTCCACTATTTTGAACATGGCGTTTGGGCCGTTTCTCTCCGAAAATCCCGTACGAAAAGAGTCGAAAGAGGAGAGTTTCGCGCTTCTAACGAGCCAAATAATCCTAAATACGCATACTAGAAGATAAGATACAGTGGTTTAAAAACTTCGAAATTTTAAAAAATCAAAAATACCCTTCCACTCTTTTGAATATAGCGTCTGAACCGTTCCTCTCCGAAAAACCGGAAAATAATGCGTCGAAAAAGGAGAGTTTCGCGCTTGTAAGGAGCCAAAAAAATCCTAAATACGCATACTAGAAGATATGATACAGCGGTTTAAATACTCCGAAATTTTAGAAAATCAAAAATACCCTTCCACTATTTTGCATATACAGTCTGAACCATTTCTCTCCGAGAAACCCGAATGGATCGATTCGAGAAAGGAGAGTTTCGCGCTTAAAATGAACCAAAAAAATCATAAATACGCCTACTAGAAAATAAGATACCGCGGTTTAAATCTCCGAAATTTTAAAAAATCAAAAATACCCTTCCACTATTTTGCATATACAGTCTGAACCATTTCTCTCCGAGAAACCCGAATGGATCGATTCGAGAAAGGAGAGTTTCGCGCTTAAAATGAACCAAAAAAATCATAAATACGCCTACTAGAAGATAAGATACAGCGGTTTGAAGACTCCAAAATATTAGAAAATCAAAAATGCTCTTCCACTCTTTTGAAGATAGCGTCTGAACCGTTTCTCTCCGAAAAACCCGAACAAAATGAGTCGAAAGAGGAGAGTTTCGCGCTTGAAATGAGCCAAAAAAATCCTAAATAGGCCTACTAGAAAATAAGATATAGCGGTTTAAATCTCCGAAATTTTAAAAAATCAAAAATACCCTTCCACTATTTTGAATATTTAGTCTGAACCGTTTCTCTCCGAAAAATCTGAATGAAATGATTCGAAAGAGGAGAGTCTCGCGCTTGAAATGAGCCAAAAAAATTTTAAATACGCCTACTAGAAAATAAGATACCGCGGTTTAAATCTCCGAAATTTTAAAAAATCAAAAATACCCTTCCACTATTTTGCATATATAGTCTAAACCGTTTCACTCCGAAAAACCCGGATGAAATGATACGAAAGAGGAGAGTCTCGCGCTTGAAATGAGCCGAAAAAATCCTAAATAGGCCTACTAGAAAATAAGATACTGCAGTTTGAAAACTCCGAAATTTGAAAAAATCAAAAATACCAATCCACTATTTTGAATGTAGCGTCTAAACCATTTCACTCCGAAAAACCCGAATGAAATGGTAGGAAAGAGGAGAGTTTCTCGCTTGAAATGAGCCAAAAAAATCCTATCTACGCCTACTAGAAAATATGATACAGCGGTTTAAAGCTCCGAAATTTTAAAAAATCAAAAATATCCTTCCACTACTTTGAAGAAAGCGTCTAAACCGTCTCTCTCCGAAAAACCCAAATGAAATGATTCGAAAGAGGATAGTTTCGCGCTTGAAATGAGAAGAAAAAATTATAATACGCCTACAAGAAGATAAGATACAGCGTTTTAAATACTCGAAACTAGAAAAATCAAAAGTACCCTTCCACTATTTTGAAGATAGCATCTGAACCGTTCTCTCCGAAAACCCCGAATAAAACGATTTGAAAGAGAAGAGTTTCGCGCTTGAAATGAGCCAAAAAAATCCTAAATACCCCTACGAGAAGATAAGATACAGCGGTTTAAATACTCTGAAATTTTAAAAAATCAAAAATGCTCTTCCACTATTTTGAATATAGCGTCTGAACCGTTCCTCTCCGAAAAACCCGAAAGAAATGCGTCGAAAGAGGAGAGCTTCGCGCTTGTAGGGAGCCAAAAAAATCCTAAATACGCCTACCAGAAGATAAGATACAGTGGTTTAAAAACTTCGAAATTTTAAAAAATCAAAAATACCCTTCCACTACATTGAATATAGTGCCTGAACCGTTTCTCTACGAAAAACCCGAATAAAATCAATGGAAAGAGGAGAGTTTCGCGCTTGTAAGGAGCAAAAAAAATCCTAAATACGCCTACTAGATTATAAGATACAGCGGTTTAAAGCATCGAAATTTTAAAAAATCAAAAATACCCTTCCACTCATTTAGTTATAGCGTCTGAACCGTTTCTCTCCGAAAAACCCGAATGAAATGAGTCGAGAGAGGAGAGTTTCTCACTTGAAGTGAGCCAAAAAAATCCTAAATACGCCTACTAGAAGTTAAGATACAGCGGTTTAAATACTCCGAAATTTTAAAAAATCAAAAATACCCTTCCACTATTTTATATATAGCGACTGAACCGTTTCTCTCCGAAAAACCCGAATGAAATCAGTCGAAAGAGGAGAGTTTCGCGCTTGTAAGGAGCCAAAAAATCCTAAATACGCCTACTAGAAGATAAGATACAGCGGTATGAAAACTTCGAAATTTTAAAAAAACACAAATACCCTTCCACTATTTTGAATGTAGCTTCTGAACCGTTCCTCTCCGAAAAACCCGAATGAAATGATTCGAAAGAGGAGTGTTTCGCGCTTGAAATGAGCTCAAAAAATCCTAAATACGCCTACTAGAAGATAAGATAGAGCGGTTTAAAAATTACGAAATTTTAAAAATTCAAAAATACCCTTCCACTATTTTTAAAATAGCGTCTGAACAATTTCTCACCGAAAAACCAAAATGAAATGATTCTGAAGAGGAGAGTTTCGCGCTTGTAGGGAGCCAAAAAAATCCTAAATACGCCAACTAAAAGATAAGATATAGCTGTTTAAATCTTCGAAATTTTAAAAAATCAAAAATACCCTTCCACTACTTTGAATATAGCGTCTGAACCGTTTCTCTCCGAAAAACCCGAATGAAATCAATCGAAAGAGGAAAGTTTCGCGCTTGTAAGGAGCAAAAAAAATCCTAAATACGCCTACCAGAAGATAAGATACAGTGGTTTAAAGACTTCGAAATTTTAAAAAATCAAAAATACCCTTCCACTACCTTGAATATAGCGTCTGAACCGTTTCTCTCCGAAAAACCCGAATGAAATGGGTCGATAGAGGAGAGTTTCGCGCATGAAATAGGAAGAAAAAATCCTAAATACGCCTACTAGAAGATAAGATACAGCGGATTAAAGACACCGAAATTTAAAAAATTCAGAATTATCCTTCCACTCTTTTGAAGATAGCGTCTGAAACGTTTCTCTCCGGAAAACCCGAATGAAATGTTTCGAAAGAGGAGAGTTTCGCGCTTGAAATGAGCCAAAAAAATCGTAAATACGCCTACTAGAAGATAAAATACAGCAGTTTAAATTCGCCGAAATTTGAAAAATTCAAAAATACCCTTCCACTATTTTGAATGTAGCGTCTAAACCGTTTCACTCCGAAAAACCCAAATGAAATGATTCGAAGGAGGAGAGTCTCGCGCTTGAAATGAGCCAAAAAAATCCTAAATACGCCTACTAGAAAATAAGATACAGCGGTATAAATCTCCGAAATTTTAAAAAATCAAAAATACCCTTCCACACGTTTGAATAAAGTGTCTAAAACCTTTCTCTCTGAAAACCCCGAATGAAACGATTCGAAAAAGGAGAGTTTCCCTCTTGAAATGAGCCAAAAAAATCCTAAATACGCCTACTAGAAAATAAGATACAGCGGTTTAAATCTACGAAATTTTAAAAAATCAAAAATACCCTTCCACTCTTTTGCATATACAGTCTGAACCATTTCTCTCCGAGAAACCCAAATGGTACGATTCGAAAAAGGAGAGTTTCGCGCTTGAAATGAACCAAAAAAATCATAAATACGCCTACGAGAAGATAAGATACAGCGGTTTGAAGACTCCAAAATATTAGAAAATCAAAAATGCTCTTCCACTCTTTTGAAGATAGCGTCTGAACCGTTTCTCTCCGAAAAACCCGAACGAAATGAGTCGAAAGAGGAGAGTTTCGCGCTTGAAATGAGCCAAAAAAATCCTAAATAGGCCTACTAGAAAATAAGATATAGCGGTTTAAATCTCCGAAATTTTAAAAAATCAAAAATACCCTTCCACTATTTTGAATATTTAGTCTGAACCGTTTCTCTCCGAAAAATCTGAATGAAATGGTTCGAAAGAGGAGAGTCTCGCGCTTGAAATGAGCCAAAAAAATCTTAAATACGCCCACTAGAAAATAAGATACAGCGGTTTAAATCTCCGAAATTTTAAAAAATCAAAAATACCCTTCCACTATTTTGCATATATAGTCTAAACCGTTTCACTCCGAAAAACCCGGATGAAATGATACGAAAGAGGAGAGTCTCGCGCCCGAAATGAGCCGAAAAAATCCTAAATAGGCCTACTAGAAAATAAGATACTGCAGTTTGAAAACTCCGAAATTTGAAAAAATCAAAAATACCAATCCACTATTTTGAATGTAGCGTCTAAACCATTTCATTCCGAAAAACCCGAATGAAATGGTAGGAAAGAGGAGAGTTTCTCGCTTGAAATGAGCGAAAAAAATCCTATCTACGCCTACTAGAAAATATGATACAGCGGTTTAAAGCTCCGAAATTTTAAAAAATCAAAAATATCCTTCCACTACTTTGAAGAAAGCGTCTAAACCGTCTCTCTCCGAAAAACCCAAATGAAATGATTCGAAAGAGGAGAGTTTCGCGCTTGAAATGAGCCGATAAAATCCTAAATAGGCCTTCTAGAAGATAAGAGACAGCGGTTTAAATACTCCGAAATTTTAAAAAATCAAAAATATCCTTCCACTATTTTGAATATAGCTTCTGAACCGTTTCTCTCCGAAAAACCCGAATGAAATGACACGAAAGGGTGAGTTTCGCGCTTGAAATGATACAAAAAAATCATAAATACGCATACTGGAAGATAAGATACAGCGGTTTAAAATCTCCGAAATTTTAAAAAATTAAAAATATCCTTCTACTATTTTGAATGTAGCGTTCCTATCCGTAAAACCCGAATGAAATGATTCGAAAGAGGTTAGTTTCGTGCTTGAAATGAGCCTAACAAAATCCTAAATACGCCTACTAGAAGATAAGATACAGCGGTTTCAAAACTTCCACTATTTTGAATATAGCGTCTGAAACGTTTCTCTCCGGAAAACCCGAATGAAATGTTTCGAAAGAGGAGAGTTTCGCGCTTGAAATGAGCCAAAAAAATCCTAAATACGCCTACTAGAAAATAAGATACAGCGGTATAAATCTCCGAAATTTTAAAAAATCAAAAATACCCTTCCACTCTTTTGAATAAAGTGTCTAAAACCTTTCTCTCCGAAAACCCCGAATGAAACGATTCGAAAGAGGAGAGTCTCGCGCCCGAAATGAGCCGAAAAAATCCTAAATAGACCTACTAGAAAATAAGATACTGCAGTTTGAAAACTCCGAAATTTGAACAAATCAAAAATACCAATCCACTATTTTGAATGTAGCGTCTAAACCATTTCACTCCGAAAAACCCGAATGAAATGGTAGGAAAGAGGAGAGTTTCTCGCTTGAAATGAGCGAAAAAAATCCTATCTACGCCTACTAGAAAATATGATACAGCGGTTTAAAGCTCCGAAATTTTAAAAAATCAAAAATATCCTTCCACTACTTTGAAGAAAGCGTCTAAACCGTCTCTCTCCGAAAAACCCAAATGAAATGATTCGAAAGAGGATAGTTTCGCGCTTGAAATGAGAAGAAAAAATTATAATACGCCTACAAGAAGATAAGATACAGCGTTTTAAATACTCGAAACTAGAAAAATCAAAAGTACCCTTCCACTATTTTGAAGATAGCGTCTGAACCGTTCTCTCCGAAAACCCCGAATAAAACGATTCGAAAGAGAAGAGTTTCGCGCTTGAAATGAGCCAAAAAAATCCTAAATACCCCTACGAGAAGATAAGATACAGCGGTTTAAAAACTTCGAAATTTTAAAAAATCAAAAATACCCTTCCACTATTTTGAATATATCGTCTGAACCGTTCGTCTCAGAAAAACCCGAATGAAATGCGTCGAAAGAGGAGAGCTTCGCGCTTGTAAGGAGCCAAAAAAATTCTAAATACGCCTACTAGAAGATAAGATACAGCGGTTTAAATACTCCGAAATTTTAAAAAATCAAAACTATCCTTCCACTATTTTGAATATAGCGTCTGAGCCGTTTCTTTACCAAAAACCCGAATGAAATGATTCGAAAGAGGAGAGTTTCGCGCTTGAAATGAGCCGATAAAATCCTAAATAGGCCTTCTAGAAGATAAGAGACAGCGGTTCAAATACTCCGAAATTTTAAAAAATCAAAAATATCCTTCCACTATTTTGAATATAGCTTCTGAACCGTTTCTCTCCGAAAAACCCGAATGAAATGACTCGAAAGGGTGAGTTTCGCGCCTAAAATGATACAAAAAAATCATAAATACGCATACTGGAAGATAAGATACAGCGGTTTAAAATCTCCGAAATTTTAAAAAATTAAAAATATCCTTCTACTATTTTGAATGTAGCGTTCCTATCCTTAAAACCCGAATGAAGTGATTCGAAAGAGGTTAGTTTCGTGCTTGAAATGAGCCTAAAGAATCCTAAATACGCCTACTAGAAGATAAGATACAGCGGTTTCAAAACTTCCACTATTTTGAATATAGCGTCTGAAACGTTTCTCTCCAAAAAACCCGAATGAAATGGGTCGATAGAGGAGAGTTTCGCGCATGAAATTGGAAGAAAAAATCCTAAATACGCCTACTAGAAGATAAGATACAGCGGATTAAAGACACCGAAATTTAAAAAATTCAGAATTATCCTTCCACTCTTTTGAAGATAGCGTCTGAAACGTTTCTCTCCTTAAAACCCGAATGAAATGTTTCGAAAGAGGAGAGTTTCGCGCTTGAAATGAGCCAAAAAAATCGTAAATACGCCTACTAGAAGATAAAATACAGCCGTTTAAATTCGCCGAAATTTGAAAAATTCAAAAATACCCTTCCACTATTTTGAATGTAGCGTCTAAACCGTTTCATTCCGAAAAACCCAAATGAAGTGATTCGAAAGAGGAGAGTCTCGCGCTTGAAATGAAAAAAAAAAATCCTAAATACGCCTACTAGAAAATAAGATACAGGGGTATAAATATCCGAAATTTTAAAAAATCAAAAATACCCTTCCACTCTTTTGAATAAAGTGTCTAAAACCTTACTCTCCGAAAACCCCGAATGAAACGATTCGAAAAAGGAGAGATTCGCTCTTGAAATGAGCCAAAAAAATCCTAAATACGCCTACTAGAAAATAAGATACAGCGGTTTAAATCTACGAAATTTTAAAAAATCAAAAATACCCTTCCACTCTTTTGCATATATAGTCTGAACCATTTCTCTCCGAGAAACCCGAATGGAACGATTCGAAGAAGGAGAGTTTCGCGCTTGAAATGAACCAAAAAAATCATAAATACGGCTACGAGAAGGTAAGATACAGCGGTTTGAAGACTCCAAAATATTAGAAAATCAAAAATGCTCTTCCACTCTTTTGAAGATAGCGTCTGAACCGTTTCTCTCCGAAAAACCCGAACGAAATCAGTCGAAAGAGGAGAGTTTCGCGCTTGAAATGAGCCAAAAAAATCCTAAATAGGCCTACTAGAAAATTAGATATAGCTGTTTAAAGCTCCGAAATTTTAAAAAATCAAAAATACCATTCCACTATTTTGAATATAGCATCTGAACCGTTCGTCTCAGAAAAACCCGAATGAAATGCTTCGAAAGAGGAGAGCTTCGCGCTTGTAAGGAGCCAAAAAAATCCTAAATACGCCTACTAGAAGATAAGATACAGCGGTTTGAATCATCGAAATTTTAAAAAATCAAAGATACCCTTCCACTATTTTATATATAGCGTCTGAACCGTTTCTCTCCGAAAAACCCGAATGAAATCAGTCGAAAGAGGAGAGTTTCGCGCTTGAAATGAGCCAAAAAATCCTAAACACGCCTACTAGAAGATAAGATACAGCGGTTTAAAAATTACGAAATTTTAAAAAATTAAGAATACCCTTCCACTGTTTTTAATATAGTGTCTGAACCGTTTCTCTCCGAAAAACCCGAATGAAATCAGTCAAAAGAGGAGAGTTTCGCGCTTGTAGGGAGCCAAAAAAATCCTAAATACGCCTACTAGAAGATAATATACCGCGGTTTAAATCTTCGAAATTTTAAAAAATCAAAAATACCCTACCACTTCATTGAATATAGCGTCTGAACCGTTTCTCTCCGAAAAACCCGAACGAAATCAGTCGAAAGAGGAGAGTTTCGCGCTTATAAGGAGCCAAAAAAATCCTAAATACGCCTACTAGAATATATGATACAGCGGTATGAAAACTTCGAAATTTTAAAAAATCAAAAATACCCTTCCACTAATTTGAATATAGCATCTTAACCGTTTCTCTCCGAAAAACCCGAATGAAATTATTCGAAGGAGGAGTGTTTTGCGCTTGAAATGAGCGCAAAAAATACTAAATACGCCTACTAGAAGATAAGATACAGCGGTTTAAAACTTCGAAATTTTAAAAAAACAAAAATACCCTTCCAGTATTTTGAATGTAGCGTCTGAACCGTTCCTCTCCGAAAAACCCGAATGAAATGATTCGAAAGAGGAGTGTTTCGCGCTTGAAATGAGCTCAAAAAATTCTAAATACGCCTACTAGAAGATAAGATAGAGCGGTTTAAATATTACGAAATTTTAAAAAATCAAAAATACCCTTCCACTAGTTTTAAAATAGCGTCTGAACAATTTCTCACCGAAAAACCAAAATGAAATGATTCTGAAGAGGAGAGTTTCGCGCTTGTTGGGAGCCAAAAAAATCCTAAATACGCCAACTAAAAGATAAGATATAGCTGTTTAAATCTTCGAAATTTTAAAAAATCAAAAATACCCTTCCACTACTTTGAATATAGCGTCTGAACCGTTTCTCTCCGAAAAACCCGAATGAAATCAATCGAAAGAGGAGAGTTTCGCGCTTGTAAGGAGCAAAAAAAATCCTAAATACGCCTACCAGAAGATAAGATACAGCGGTTTAAATACTTCGAAATTTTAAAAAATCAAAAATACCCTTCCACTACCTTGAATATAGCGTCTGAACCGTTTCTCTCCGAAAAACCCGAATGAAATCAATCGAAACAGGAGAGTTTCGCGCTTGTAAGGAGCCAAAAAAATCCTAAATACGCCTACTAGAAGATAAGATACAGCGGTTTAAATACTTCGAAATTTTAAAAAATAAAAAATACCCTTCCACAATTTTGAATATGGCGTCTGAACCGTTTCTCTCCTAAAAACCCGAATGAAATAAGTCGAAAGAGGAGAGTTTCGCGCTTGAAATGAGCCAAAAAGATCCTAAATACGCCTACTAGAAGATAAGATACAGCGGTTTAAAAACTTCGAAAATTTAAAAAATCAAAAATACCCTTCCACTATTTTGAATATAGTGTCTGAACCGTTCGTCTCAGAAAAACCCGAATGAAATGCGTCGAAAGAGGAGAGCTTCGCGCTTGTAAGGAGCCAAAAAAATTCTAAATACGCCTACTAGAAGATAAGATACAGCGGTTTAAATACTCCGAAATTTAAAAAATTCAGAATTATCCTTCCACTCTTTTGAAGATAGCGTCTGAAACGTTTCTCTCCATAAAACCCGAATGAAATGTTTCGAAAGAGGAGAGTTTCGCGCTTGAAATGAGCCAAAAAGAATCGTAAATACGCCTACTAGAAGATAAAATACAGCCGTTTAAATTCGCCGAAATTTGAAAAATTCAAAAATACCCTTCCACTATTTTGAATGTAGCGTCTAAACCGTTTCATTCCGAAAAACCCAAATGAAGTGATTCGAAAGAGGAGAGTCTCGCGCTTGAAATGAGCCAAAAAAATCCTAAATACGCCTACTTGAAAATAAGATACAGCGGTATAAATATCCGAAATTTTAAAAAATCAAAATTACCCTTCCACTCTTTTGAATAAAGTGTCTAAAACCTTTCTCTCCGAAAACCCCGAATGAAACGATTCGAAAAAGGAGAGATTCGCTCTTGAAATGAGCCAAAAAAATCCTAAATACGCCTACTAGAAAATAAGATACAGCGGTTTAAATCTACGAAATTTTAAAAAATCAAAAATACCCTTCCACTCTTTTGCATATATAGTCTGAACCATTTCTCTCCGTGAAACCCGAATGGAACGATTCGAAGAAGGAGAGTTTCGCGCTTGAAATGAACCAAAAAAATCATAAATACGCCTACCAGAAGATAAGATACAGTGTTTTAAAAACTTCGATATTTTAAAAAATCAAAAATACCCTTCCACTACTTTGAATATAGCGTCTGAACCGTTTCTCTCCGAAAAACCCGAATGAAATCAATGGAAAGAGGAGAGTTTCGCGCTTGTAGGGAGCCAAAAAAATCCTAAATACGCCAACTAGAAGATAAGATACAGCTGTTTAAATCTTCGAAATTTTAAAAAATCAAAAATACCTTTCCACTACTTTGAATATAGCGTCTGAACCGTTTCTCTCCGAAAAACCCGAATGAAATCAATCGAAAGAGGAGAGTTTCGCGCTTGTAAGGAGCAAAAAAAATCCTAAATACGCCCACTAGATGATAAGATACAGCGGTTTAAATACTTCGAAATTTTAAAAAATCAAAAATACCCTTCCACTATTTTGAATATAGCGTCTGAACCGTTTCTCTCCGAATGAAATGATTCGAAAGAGGAGAGTTTCGCGCTTGTAGGGAGCCGAAAAAATCCTAAATACGCCTACTAGATGATAAGATACAGCGGTTTAAAAACTTCGAAATTTTAAAAAATCAAAAGTACCCTTCCACTACCTTGATTATAGCGTCTGAACCGTTTCTCTCCGAAAAACCCGAAGGAAATCAATCGAAACAGGAGAGTTTCGCGCTTGTAAGGAGCCAAAAAAATCCTAAATACGCCTACTAGAAGATAAGATACAGCGGTTTAAATACTTCGAAATTTTAAAAAATAAAAAATACCCTTCCACTATTTTGAATATAGCGTCTGAACCGTTTCTCTCCGAATAACCCGAATGAATTATTTTGAAAGAGGAGAGTTTCCCGCTTGAAATGAGCCAAAAAAATACTAAATACGCCTTCTAGAAGATAAGGTACAGCGGTTTAAAAACTCGAAATTTTAAAAAATCAAAAATACCCTTCCACTATTTTGAATATAGCGTCTGAACCGTTCCTCTCAGAAAAACCCGTATGAAATGCGTCGAAAGAGGAGATCTTCGCGCTTGTAAGGAGCCAAAAAAATCCAAAATACGCCTACTAGAAGATAAGATACAGCAGTTTAAAAACTCAGAAATTTTAAAAAATCAAAAATACCCTTCCACTATTTTAAATATAGCGTCTGAACCGTTTCTCTCCGAAAAACCCGAAAGAAATCATTCGAAAGAGGAGAGTTTCGCGCTTGTAAGGAGCAAAAAAAATCCTAAATACGCCTACTAGAAGATAAGATACAGCAGTTTAAATACTCCGAAATTTTATAAAAACCAAAAATAGCCTTCCACTATTTGGAATATTGCGTCTGAACCGTTTCTCTCCGAAAAACCCGAATGAAATCAGTCAAAAGAGGAGAGTTTCGCGCTTGTACGGAGCCAAAAAACCCTAAATACGCCTTCTAGAAGATAAGATACAGCAGTTTAAAAACTCCGAAATTTTAAAAAATCAAAAATAACCTTCCACTATTTTGAATATAGCGTCTGATCCGTTTCTCTCCGAAAAACCCGAATGAAATAAGTCGAAAGAGGAGAGTTTCGCGCTTGAAATGAGCCAAAAAAATCCTAAATACGCCTTCTAGAAGATAAGATACAGCGGTTTAAATACTTCGAAATTTTAAAAAATCAAAAATACCCTTCCACTATTTTGAATAGAGCGTCTAAACCGTTCCTCACAGAAAAACCCGATTGAAATGCGTCGAAAGAGGAGATCTTCGCGCTTGTAAGGAGCCAAAAAAATCCTAAATACGCCTATTAGAAGATAAGATACAGCTGTTTAAATATTCCGAAATTTTAAAAAATCAAAAATACCCTTCCACTATTTTGAATATAGCGTCTGAACCGTTTCTCTCCGAAAAACCCGAATGAATTGATTCGAAAGAGGTGGTTTTCGTGCTTGTAGGGAGCCAAAAAAATCCTAAATACCCCTACTAGAAGATAAGATACAGCGGTTTAAAAATTCCGAAATTTTAAAAAATCAAAAATATTCTTCCACTCTTTTGAATATAGCATCTAAACTGTTTCTCTCCGAAAAACCCGAACGAAATCAGTCGAAAGAGGAGAGTTTCGCGCTTGTAAGGAGCCAAAAAAATCCTTAATACGCCTACTAGAAGATAAGATACAGCGGTTTGAAAACTTCGAAATTTTAAAATATCAAAAATACCCTTCCACTATTTTGAATATAGCGGCTCAACCGTTTCTCTCCGAAAAACCATAATGAAATGATTCGAAAGAGGAGAATTTCGCGCTTGAAATGAGCCAAAAATATCCTAAACACGCCTACTAGAAGATAAGATACAGCGGTTTAAACATTACGAAATTTTAAAAAATCAAAAATACCCTTCCACTATTTTGAATATAGCGTCTGAACCGTTTCTCTCCGAAAAACCCAAATGAAATGGTACGAAAGAGGAGAGTTTCGCGCTTGAAATGAGCCAAAAAAATCCTAAATAGGCCTACTAGAAGATAAGATACAGCGGTTTAAATGCTTCGAAATTTTAAAAAATCAAAAATACCCTTCCACAATTTTGAATATATCGTCTGAACCGTTCCTCTCCGAAAAACCCGAATGAAGTCAGACGAAAGAGGAGAGTTTCGCGCTTGAAATGAGCCAAAAAAATCCTAAACACGCCTACTAGAAGATAAGATACAGCGGTTTGAATACTTCGAAATTTTAAAAAATCAAAAATACCCTTCCACTATTTTGAATATGGCGTCTCAACCGTTTCTCTCCGAAAAACCATAATGAAATGATTCGAAAGAGGAGAATTTCACGCTTGAAATGAGCCAAAAATATCCTAAACACGCCTACAAGAAGATAAGATACAGCGGTTTAAAAATTACGAAATTTTAAAAAATCAAAAATACCCTTCCACCATTTTGAATATAGCGTCTGAACCGTTTCTCTCCGAAAAACCCGATTGAAATGATTCGAAAGAGGAGTGTTTCGCGCTTGAAATGAGCCCAAAAAATACTAAATTCGCCTACTAGAAGATAAGATACAGCGGTTTAAAGACTTCAAAGTTTTAAAAAAACAAAAATACCCTTCCACTATTTTGAATGTAGCGTCTGAACCGTTCCTCTCCGAAAAACCCGAATGAAATGATTCGAAAGAGGAGTGTTTCGCGCTTGAAATGAGCTCAAAAAATCCTAAATACGCCTACTAGAAGATAAGATAGAGCGGTTTAAATATTACGAAAATTTAAAAAATCAAAAATAACCTTCCACTATTTTTAAAATTGCGTCTGAACCGTTTCTCTCCGAATGAAATGATTCGAAAGAGGAGATCTTCGCGCTTGTAAGGAGCCAAAAAAATCATAAATACGCCTACTAGAAGATAAGATACAGCGGTTTAAATACTTCGATATTTTAAAAAATAAAAAATACCCTTCCACTATTTAGAATATAGCGTCTGAACCGTTTCTTACCGAAAAACCCGAATGAAATAAGTCGAAAGAGGAGAGATTCGCGCTTGTAAGGAGCTAAAAAAATCCTAAATATGCCTACTACAAGATAAGATACAGCGGTTTAAAAATCCCGAAATTTTAAAGATTCAAACATACCCTTCCACTATTTTGAATATATCGTCTGAACCGTTTCTCTCCGAAAAACCCGAATGAAATGACTCGGAGGAGAGTTTCGCGCTTGAAATGAGCCGAAAAAATCATAAACACGCCTACTAGAATATAAGATACAGCGGTTTAAAAATTCCGAAATTTTAAAAAATCAAAAATACCCTTCCTCTATTTTGAATATAGCGTCTGAACTGTTTCTCTCCGAAAAACCCGAATGAAATGATTCGAAAGAGGAGGGTTTCGCGCTTGTAGGGAGCCAAAAAAATCCTAAATACGCCTACTAGAAGATAAGATACAGCGGTTTAAATACTTCGAAATTTTAAAAAATCAAAAACACCCTTCCACTATTTTGAATATATGGTCTGAACCGTTTCTCTCCGAAAAATCCGAATGAAATGAGTCGAAAGAGGAGTGTTTCGTGCTAGAAATGAGCCAAAAAAATACTAAATTCGCCTACTAGAAGATAAGATACAGCGGTTTAAAAATTCCAAAATTTTAAAAAATCAAAAATACCCTTCCACTATTTTTAATATAGCGTCTGAACCGTTTTTCACCGAAAAACTCGAATGAAATCAGTCGAAAGAGGAGAGTTTCGCGCTTGTAAAGAGCCAAAAGAATCCTAAATACGCCTACTAGAAGATAAGATACAGCGGTTAAAATCTTCGAAATTTTAAAAAATCAAAAATACCCTTGCACTATTTTGAATATAGGGTCTGAACCGTTTCTCTCCGAAAAACCCGAATGAAATGATTCGAAAGAGGAGTGTTTCGCGCTTGAAATGAGCCCAAAAAATACTAAATTCGCCTACTAGAAGAAAAGAAACAGCGGTTTGAATATTCCGAAATTTTAAAAAAGCAAAAATACCCTTGCACTATTTTGAATATAGCGTCTGAAACGTTTCTCTCCGAAAAACCCGAATGAAATGATTCGAAAGAGGAGTGTTTCGCGCTTGAAATGAGCTCAAAAAATCCTAAATACGAATACTAGAAGATAAAATACAGCGGTATAAATATTCCGAAATTTTAAAAAATCAAAAATACCCTTCCACTATTCTGAATATAGCGTCTGAACCGTTTCTCTCCGAAAAACCCGAATAAAATGATTCGAAAGAGGTGGGTTTCGCGCTTGTAGGGAGCCAAAAAAATCCTAAATACGCCTACTAGAAGATAAGATACAGCGGTTTAAATATTCCGAAATTATAAAAAATCAAAAATACCCTTCCACTATTTTTAATATAGCGTCTGAACCGTTTTTCACCGAAAAACTCGAATGAAATCAGTCGAAAGAGGAGAGTTTCGCGCTTGTAAAGAGCCAAAAGAATCCTAAATACGCCTACTAGAAGATAAGATACAGCGGTTAAAATCTTCGAAATTTTAAAAAATCAAAAATACCCTTGCACTATTTTGAATATAGGGTCTGAACCGTTTCTCTCCGAAAAACCCGAATGAAATGATTCGAAAGAGGAGTGTTTCGCGCTTGAAATGAGCCCAAAAAATACTAAATTCGCCTACTAGAAGAAAAGATACAGCGGTTTGAATATTCCGAAATTTTAAAAAAGCAAAAATACCCTTGCACTATTTTGAATATAGCGTCTGAAACGTTTCTCTCCGAAAAACCCGAATGAAATGATTCGAAAGAGGAGTGTTTCGCGCTTGAAATGAGCTCAAAAAATCCTAAATACGACTACTAGAAGATAAAATACAGCGGTATAAATATTCCGAAATTTTAAAAAATCAAAAATACCCTTCCACTATTCTGAATATAGCGTCTGAACCGTTTCTCTCCGAAAAACCCGAATGAAATGATTCGAAAGAGGTGGGTTTCGCGCTTGTAGGGAGCCAAAAAAATCCTAAATACGCCTACTAGAAGATAAGATACAGCGGTTTAAATATTCCGAAATTTTAAAAAATCAAAAATACCCTTCCACTATTTTTAATATAGCGTCTGAACCGTTTTTCACCGAAAAACTCGAATGAAATCGGTCGAAAGAGGTGAGTTTCGCACTTGTAAGGAGCCAAAAAAATCCTAAATACGCCTACTAGAAGATAAGATACAGCGGTTTAAAAACTTCGAAATTTTAAAAAATCAAAAATACCCTTGCACTATTTTGAATATAGCGTCTGAACCGTTTCTCTCCGAACAACCTGAATGAAATCAAACGAAAGAGGAGAGTTTCGCGCTTGAAATAAGCCAAAAAAATCCTAAATACGCTTACTAGAAGATAAGATACAGCGGTTTAAAGACTACGAAATTTTAAAAAATCAAAAATACCCTTCCACTACTTTGTATATAGCGTCTAAACCGTTTCTCTCCGAAAAACCCGAGTGAAATGTTTCGAAAGAGGAGAGTTTCGCGCTTGAAATGAGCCAAAAAAATCCTAAATACTCCTACTAGAAGATAAGATACAGGAGTTAATGACTTCGAAATTTTAATAAATCAAAATTACACTTCCACTATTTTGAATATATCGTCTGAACCGTTCCTCTCCGAAAAACCCTAATTAAGTTCGACGAAAGAGGAGAGTTTCGCGCTTGAAATGAGCCAAAAAAATCCTAAACACGCCTACTAGAAGATAATATACAGCGGTTTAAAAATTACGAAATTTTAAAAAATCAAAAATACCCTTCCACTATTTTGAATACAGCGTCTGAACCGTTTCTCTCCGAAAAACCCGAAAGAAATGATTCGAAAGAGGAGAGTTTCGCGCTTGTAAGGAGCAAAAAACATCCTAAATACGCCTACTAGAAGATAAGATACAGCGGTTCAAATACTTCGAAATTTTAAAAAATCAAAAATACCCTTCCACTATTTTGAATATAGCGTCTGAACCGTTTCTCTCCGAAAAACCCGAATGAAATGATTCGAAAGAGGAGTGTTTCGCGCTTGAAATGAGCCCAAAAATACTAAATTCGCCTACTAGAAGAAAAGAAACAGCGGTTTGAATATTCCGAAATTTTAATAAAGCAAAAATACCCTTGCACTATTTTGAATATAGCGTCTGAAACGTTTCTCTCCGAAAAACCCGAATGAAATGATTCGAAAGAGGAGTGTTTCGCGCTTGAAATGAGCTCAAAAAATCCTAAATACGACTACTAGAAGATAAAATACAGCGGTATAAATATTCCGAAATTTTAAAAAATCAAAAATACCCTTCCACTATTCTGAATATAGCGTCTGAACCGTTTCTCTCCGAAAAACCCGAATAAAATGATTCGAAAGAGGTGGGTTTCGCGCTTGTAGGGAGCCAAAAAAATCCTAAATACGCCTACTAGAAGATAAGATACAGCGGTTTAAATATTTCGAAATTTTAAAAAATCAATAATACGCTTCCACTATTTTGAATATAGCGTCTGAACCGTTTCTTTACGAAAAACTCGAATGAAATGATTCGAAAGAGGAGAGTTTCGCGCTTGAAATGAGCCAAAAAAAACCTAAACACGCCTACTAGAAGATAAGATACAGCGGTTTAAAAATTACGAAATTTTAAAAAATCAAAAATACCCTTCCACTATTTTGAATACAGTGTCTGAACCGTTTCTCTCCGAAAAACCCGAATGAAATGATTCGAAAGAGGAGAGATTCGCGCTTGTAAGGAGCAAAAAACATCCTAAATACGCCTACTAGAAGATAAGATACAGCGGTTCAAATACTTCGAAATTTTAAAAAATCAAAAATACCCTTCCACTATTTTGAATATAGCGTCTGAACCGTTTCTCTCCGAAAAACTCGAATGAAATCAGTCGAAAGAGGAGAGTTTCGCGCTTGAAATAAGCCAAAAAAATCCTAAACACGCCTAGCAGAATATAAGATACAGCGGTTTAAAAATTCGGAAATTTTAAAAAATCAAAAATACCCTTCCACTATTTTGAATATAGCGTCTGAACCGTTTCTCTCCGAAAAACTCGAATGAAATGAATCGAAAGAGGAGGGTTTCGCGCTTGTAAAGAGTCAAAAAAATCCTTAATACGCCTACTAGAAGATAAGATACAGCGTTTTAAATATTTCGAAATTTTAAAAAATCAATAATACGCTTCCACTATTTTGAATATAGCGTCTGAACCGTTTCTCTACGAAAAACTCGAATGAAATGATTCGAAAGAGGAGGGTTTCGCGCTTGAAATGAGTCCAAAAAATCCTAAATACGCCTACCAGAAGATAAGATACAGAGGTTTAAAAACTTCGAAATTTTAAAAAATCAAAAATACCCTTCCACTATTTTATATATAGCGTCTGAACCGTTTCTCTCCGAAAAAACCCGAATGAAATGAGTCGAAAGAGGAGAGATACGCGCTTGAAATGACCCAAAAAAATCCTAAATACGCCTACTAGAAGATAAGATACTGCGGTTTAAATATCCCGAAATTTTAAAGAATCAAAAATACCCTTCCACTATTTTGAATATAGCGTCTGAACCGTTCCTCTCCGAAAAACCCGAATGAAATCCGTCTAAAGAGTAGAGTTTCGGGCTTGTAAGGAGCCAAAAAAATCCTAAAGACGCCTACTAGAAGATAAGATACAGCGGTTTAAAGTCTTCGAAATTTTAAAAAATCAAAAATAACCTTCCGCTATTTTGAATATAGCGTCTGAACCGTTTCACTTCAAAAAACCGGAATGAAATCAGAAGAAAGAGGAGAGTTTCGCGCTTGAAATATGCCAAAAAAATCCTAAATACGCCTACTAGAAGATAAGATACAGAGGTTTAAAGATTCCGAAATTTAAAAAATCAAAAATACCCTTCCACTATTATGAATATAGCGTCTGAACCGTTCCTCTCCGAAAAACCGGAATGAAATGCGTCGAAAGAGGAGAGTTTCGCGCTTTTAAGAAGCCAAAAAAATCCTAAATACGCCTACTAGAAGATAAGATACAGCGGTTTAAAAATACCGAAATTTTAAAAAATCAAAAATACCCTTCCACTATTTTGAATATTGCGTCTGAACCGTTCCTCTCCGAAAAACTCGAATAAAATCCGTCGAAAGAGGAGTGTTTCGCGCTTGAAATGAGCTCAAAAAATCCTAAATACACCTACTAGAATATAAGATACAGCGGTTTAAAAATTCGGAAATTTTAAAAAATCAAAAATAACCTTCCACTATTTTGAATATAGCGTCTGAACCGTTTCTCTCCGAAAAACTCGAATGAAATGATTCGAAAGAGGAGGGTTTCGCGCTTGAAATGAGTCCAAAAAATCCTAAATACGCCTACTAGAAGATAAGATACAGCGGTTTAAAAACTTCGAAATTTTAAAAAATCAAAAATACCCTTCCACTCTTTTGAATATAGCGTCTCAACCGTTTCTCTCCGAAAAACCCGAATGAAATGCTTCGAAAGAGGATAGTTTCGCGCTTGTAAAGAGTCAAAAAAATCCTTAATACGCCTACTAGAAGATAAGATACAGCGGTTTAAATATTTCGAAATTTTAAAAAATCAATTATACGCTTCCACTATTTTGAATATAGCGTCTGAACCGTTTCTCTACGAAAAACTCGAATGAAATGATTCGAAAGAGGAGGGTTTCGCGCTTGAAATGAGTCCAAAAAATCCTAAATACGCCTACCAGAAGATAAGATACAGCGGTTTAAATACTTCGAAATTTTAAAAAATCAAAAATACCCTTCCACTATTTTATATATAGCGTCTGAACCGTTTCTCTCCGAAAAACCCGAATGAAATGAGTCGAAAGAGGAGAGATTCGCGCTTGAAATGACCCAAAAAAATCCTAAATACGCCTACTAGAAGATAAGATACAGCGGTTTAAATATCCCGAAATTTTAAAGAATCAAAAATACCCTTCCACTATTTTGAATATAGCGTCTGAACCGTTCCTCTCCGAAAAACCCGAATGAAATCCGTCTAAAGAGTAGAGTTTCGGGCTTGTAAGGAGCCAAAAAAATCCTAAAGACGCCTACTAGAAGATAAGATACAGCGGTTTAAAGTCTTCGAAATTTTAAAAAATCAAAAATAACCTTCCGCTATTTTGAATATAGCGTCTGAACCGTTTCACTTCAAAAAACCGGAATGAAATCAGAAGAAAGAGGAGAGTTTCGCGCTTGAAATATGCCAAAAAAATCCTAAATACGCCTACTAGAAGATAAGATACAGCGGTTTAAAAATTCCGAAATTTTAAAAAATCAAAAATACCCTTCCACTATTTTGAATATTGCGTCTGAACCGTTCCTCTCCGAAAAACTCGAATAAAATCCTTCGAAAGAGGAAAGTTTCTCGCTTGAAATGAGCTCAAAAAATCCTAAATACAACTACTAGAAGATAAGATACAGCAGTTTAAAAATTCCGAAATTTTAAAAAAATCAAAAATACCCTTCCACTAATTTGAATATAGCATCTGAACCGCTTCTCTCCGAAAAACTCGAATGAAATGATTCGAAAGAGGAGGGTTTCGCGCTTGAAATGAGTCCAAAAAATCCTAAATACGCCTACTAGAAGATAAGATACAGCGCTTTAAATATTTCGAAATTTTAAAAAATCAATAATACGCTTCCACTATTTTGAATATAGCGTCTGAACCGTTTCTCTACGAAAAACCCGAATGAAATGAGTCGAAAGAGGAAAGATTCGCGCTTGAAATAAGCCAAAAAAATCCTAAACACGCCTAGCAGAATATAAGATACAGCGGTTTAAAAATTCGGAAATTTTAAAAAATCAAAAATACCCTTCCACTATTTTGAATATAGCGTCTGAACCGTTTCTCTACGAAAAACTCGAATGAAATGAATCGAAAAAGGAGGGTTTCGCGCTTGTAAAGAGTCAAAAAAATCCTTAATACGCCTACTAGAAGATAAGATACAGCGGTTTAAATATTTCGAAATTTTAAAAAATCAATAATACGCTTCCACTATTTTGAATATAGCGTCTGAACCGTTTCTCTACGAAAAACTCGAATGAAATGATTCGAAAGAGGAGGGTTTCGCGCTTGAAATGTGTCCAAAAAATCCTAAATACGCCTACCAGAAGATAAGATACAGCGGTTTAAAAACTTCGAAATTTTAAAAAATCAAAAATACCCTTCCACTATTTTATATATAGCGTCTGAACCGTTTCTCTCCGAAAAAACCCGAATGAAATGAGTCGAAAGTGGAGAGATACGCGCTTGAAATGACCCAAAAAAATCCTAAATACGCCTACTAGAAGATAAGATACAGAGGTTTAAATATCCCGAAATTTTAAAGAATCAAAAATACCCTTCCACTATTTTGAATATAGCGTCTGAACCGTTCCTCTCCGAAAAACCCGAATGAAATCCGTCTAAAGAGTAGAGTTTCGGGCTTGTAAGGAGCCAAAAAAATCCTAAAGACGCCTACTAGAAGATAAGATACAGCGGTTTAAAGTCTTCGAAATTTTAAAAAATCAAAAATAACCTTCCGCTATTTTGAATATAGTGTCTGAACCGTTTCACTTCAAAAAACCGGAATGAAATCAGAAGAAAGAGGAGAGTTTCGCGCTTGAAATATGCCAAAAAAATCCTAAATACGCCTACTAGAAGATAAGATACAGAGGTTTAAAGATTCCGAAATTTAAAAAATCAAAAATACCCTTCCACTATTATGAATATAGCGTCTGAACCGTTCCTCTCCGAAAAACCGGAATGAAATGCGTCGAAAGAGGAGAGTTTCGGGCTTTTAAGAAGCCAAAAAAATCCTAAATACGCCTACTAGAAGATAAGATACAGCGGTTTAAAAATTCCGAAATTTTAAAAAATCAAAAATACCCTTCCACTATTTTGAATATTGCGTCTGAACCGTTCCTCTCCGAAAAACTCGAATAAAATCCGTCGAAAGAGGAGTGTTTAGCGCTTGAAATGAGCTCAAAAAATCCTAAATTCACCTACTAGAAGATAAGATACAGCGGTTTAAAAATTCCGAAATTTTAAAAAATCAAAAATACCCTTCCACTATTTTGAATATAGCATCTGAACCGCTTCTCTCCGAAAAACTCGAATGAAATGATTCGAAAGAGGAGGGTTTCGCGCTTGAAATGAGTCCAAAAAATCCTAAATACGCCTACTAGAAGATAAGATACAGCGGTTTAAAAACTTCGAAATTTTAAAAAATCAAAAATACCCTTCCACTCTTTTGAATATAGCGTCTCAACCGTTTCTCTCAGAAAAACCCGAATGAAATGGTTCGAAAGAGGATAGTTTCGCGCTTGTAAAGAGTCAAAAAAATCCTTAATACGCTACTAGAAGATAAGATACAGCGGTTTAAATATTTCGAAATTTTAAAAAATCAATAATACGCTTCCACTATTTTGAATATAGCGTCTGAACCGTTTCTCTACGAAAAACCCGAATGAAATGAGTCGAAAGAGGAGAGATTCGCGCTTGAAATGACCCAAAAAAATCCTAAATACGCCTACTAGAAGATAAGATACAGCGGTTTAAAAACTTCGAAATTTTAAAAAATGAAAAATACCCTTCCACTCTTTTGAATATAGCGTCTCAACCGTTTCTCTCGAAAAACCCGAATGAAATGGTTCGAAAGAGGATAGTTTCGCGCTTGTAAAGAGTCAAAAAAATCCTTAATACGCCTACTAGAAGATAAGATACAGCGGTATAAATATTTCGAAATTTTAAAAAATCAATAATACGCTTCCACTATTTTGAATATAGCGTCTGAACCGTTTCTCTACGAAAAACTCGAATGAAATGATTCGAAAGAGGAGGCTTTCGCGCTTGAAATGAGGCCAAAAAATCCTAAATACGCCTACTAGAAGATAAGATACACCGGTTTAAAAACTTCGAAATTTTAAAAAATCAAAAATACCCTTCCACTCTTTTGAATATAGCGTCTCAACCGTTTCTCTCCGAAAAACCCGAATGAAATGCTTCGAAAGAGGATAGTTTCGCGCTTGTAAAGAGTCAAAAAAATCCTTAATACGCCTACTAGAAGATAAGATACAGCGGTTTAAATATTTCGAAATTTTAAAAAATCAATAATACGCTTCCACTATTTTGAATATAGCGTCTGAACCGTTTCTCTACGAAAAACTCGAATGAAATGATTCGAAAGAGGAGGGTTTCGCGCTTGAAATGAGTCCAAAAAATCCTAAATACGCCTACCAGAAGATAAGATACAGCGGTTTAAAAACTTCGAAATTTTAAAAAATCAAAAATACCCTTCCACTATTTTATATATAGCGTCTGAACCGTTTCTCTCCGAAAAACCCGAATGAAATGAGTCGAAAAAGGAGGGTTTCGCGCTTGTAAAGAGTCAAAAAAATCCTTAATACGCCTACTAGAAGATAAGATACAGCGGTTTAAATATTTCGAAATTTTAAAAAATCAATAATACGCTTCCACTATTTTGAATATAGCGTCTGAACCGTTTCACTTCAGAAACAGGAATGAAATCAGAAGAAAGAGGAGAGTTTCGCGCTTGAAATATGCCAAAAAAATCCTAAATACGCCTACTAGAAGATAAGATACAGAGGTTTAAAGATTCCGAAATTTAAAAAATCAAAAACACCCTCCCACTATTATGAATATAGCGTCTGAACCGTTTCTCTCCGAAAAACCCGAACGAAAGGATTCGAAAGAGGAGAGTTTCGCGCTTGTAAGAAGCCAAAAAAATCCTAAATACGCCTACTAGAAGATAGGATACAGCGGTTTAAAGACTTCGAAATTTTAAAAAATCAAAAATACCCTTCCACTCTTTTGAATATAGCGTCTGAACCGTTCCTCTCCGAAAAACCGGAATGAAATGCGTCGAAAGAGGAGAGTTTCGCGCTTTTAAGAAGCCAAAAAAATCCTAAATACGCCTACTAGAAGATAAGATACAGCGGTTTAAAAATTCCGAAATTTTAAAAAATCAAAAATACCCTTCCACTATTTTGAATATTGCGTCTGAACCGTTCCTCTCCGAAAAACTCGAGTAAAATCCGTCGAAAGAGGAATGTTTCGCGCTTGAAATGAGCTCAAAAAATCCTAAATACACCTACTAGAAGATAAGATACAGCGGTTTAAATATTCCGAAATTTTAAAAAATCAAAAATACTCTTCCACTATTTTGAATATAGCATCTGAACCGCATCTCTCCGAAAAACTCGAATGAAATGATTCGAAAGAGGAGGGTTTCGCGCTTGAAATGAGTCCAAAAAATCCTAAATACGCCTACTAGAAGATAAGATACAGCGGTTTAAAAACTTCGAAATTTTAAAAAATCAAAGATACCCTTCCACTCTTTTGAATATAGCGTCTCAACCGTTTCTCTCCGAAAAACCCGATTGAAATGGTTGGAAAGAGGATAGTTTCGCGCTTGTAAAGAGTCAAAAAAATCCTTAATACGCTACTAGAAGATAAGATAGAGCGGTTTAAATATTTCGAAATTTTAAAAAATCAATAATACGCTTCCACTATTTTGAATATAGCGTCTGAACCGTTTCTCTACGAAAAACCCGAATGAAATGAGTCGAAAGAGGAGAGAATCGCGCTTGAAATGACCCAAAAAAATCCTAAATACGCCTACTAGAAGATAAGATACAGCGGTTTAAATACTTCGAAATTTTAAAGAATCAAAAATACCCTTCCACTATTTTGAATATAGCGTCTGAACCGTTCCTCTCCGAAAAACCCGAATGAGATCCGTCTAAAGAGGACAGTTTCGGGCTTGTAAGGAGCCAAAAAAATCTTAAAGACGCCTACTAGAAGATAAGATACAGCGGTTTAAAGTCTTCGAAATTTTAAAAAATCAAAAATAACCTTCCACTATTTTGAATATAGCGTCTGAACCGTTTCACTTCAGAAACCGGAATGAAATCAGTCGAAAGAGGAGAGTTTCGCGCTTGTAAAGAGCCAAAAAAATCCTAAATACGCCTACTAGAAGATAAGATACAGCGGTTTAAAAACTTCGAAATTTTAAAAAATCAAAAATACCCTTGCACTATTTTGAATATAGGGTCTGGACCGTTTCTCTCCGAAAAACTCGAATGAAATCAGTCGAAAGAGGAGAATTTCGCGCTTGAAATAAGCCAAAAAAATCCTAAACACGCCTAGTAGAATATAAGATACAGCGGTTTAAAAATTCGGAAATTTTAAAAAATCAAAAATACCCTTCCACTATTTTGAATATAGCGTCTGAACCGTTTCTCTCCGAAAAACTCGAATGAAATGATTCGAAAGAGGAGGGTTTCGCGCTTGAAATGAGTCCAAAAAATCCTAAATGCGCCTACTAGAAGATAAGATACAGCGGTTTAAAAACTTCGAAATTTTAAAAAATCAAAAATACCCTTCCACTCTTTTGAATATAGCGTCTCAACCGTTTCTCTCCGAAAAACCCGAATGAAATGGTTCGAAAGAGGATAGTTTCGCGCTTGTAAAGAGTCAAAAAAATCCTTAATACGCCTACTAGAAGATAAGATACAGCGGTTTAAATATTTCGAAATTTTAAAAAATCAATTATACGCTTCCAGTATTTTGAATATATCGTCTGAACCGTTCCTCTCCGAAAAACCCGAATGAAATCCGTCTAAAGAGGAGAGTTTCGGGCTTGTAAGGAGCCAAAAAAATCCTTAAGACGCCTACTAGAAGATAAGATACAGCGGTTTAATGTCTTCGAAATTTTAAAAAATCAAAAATAACCTTCCACTATTTTGAATATAGCGTCTGAACCGTTTCACTTCAGAAACCGGAATGAAATCAGAAGAAAGAGGAGAGTTTCGCGCTTGAAATATGCCAAAAAAATCCTAAATACGCCTACTAGAAGATAAGATACAGCGGTTTAAAAACTTCGAAATTTTAAAAAATCAAAAATACCCTTGCACTATTTTGAATATAGGGTCTGGACCGTTTCTCTCCGAAAAACTCGAATGAAATCAGTCGAAAGAGGAGAGTTTCGCGCTTGAAATAAGCCAAAAAAATCCTAAACACGCCTAGTAGAATATAAGATACAGCGGTTAAAAAATTCGGAAATTTTAAAAAATCAAAAATTCCCTTCCACTACTTTGAATATAGCGTCTGAACCGTTTCTCTCCGAAAAACTCGAATGAAATGATTCGAAAGAGGTGGGTTTCGCGCTTGAAATGAGTCCAAAAAATCCTAAATACGCCTACTAGAAGATAAGATACAGCAGTTTAAAAACTTCGAAATTTTAAAAAATCAAAAATACCCTTCCACTCTTTTGAATATAGCGTCTCAACCGTTTCTCTCCGAAAAACCCGAATGAAATGTTTCGAAAGAGGACAGTTTCGCGCTTGTAAAGAGTCAAAAGAATCCTTAATACGCCTACTAGAAGATAAGATACAGCGGTTTAAATATTTCGAAATTTTAAAAAATCAATAATACGCTTCCACTATTTTGAATATAGCGTCTGAACCGTTTCTCTACGAAAAACCAGAATGAAATGAGTCGAAAGAGGAGAGATTCGCGCTTGAAATGACCCAAAAAAATCCTAAATACGCCTACTAGAAGATAAGATACAGCGGTTTAAATATCCCGAAATTTTAAAGAATCAAAAATACCCTTCCACTATTTTGAATATAGCGTCTGAACCGTTTCTCTCCGAATAACTCGAATGAAATCAGTCGAAAGAGGAGAGTTTCGCGCTTGAAATAAGCCAAAAAAATCCTAAACACGCCTTGTAGAATATAAGATACAGCGGTTAAAAAATTCGGAAATTTTAAAAAATCAAAAATAAACTTCCACTATTTTGGATATAGCGTCTCAACCGTTTCTCTCCGAAAAACCCGAATGAAATGGTTCGAAAGAGGATAGTTTCGCGCTTGTAAAGAGTCAAAAAAATCCTTAATACGCCTACCAGAAGATAAGATACAGCGGTTTAAATATTTCGGAATTTTAAAAAATCAATAATACGCTTCCACTATTTTGAATATAGCGTTTGAACCGTTTCTCTCCGAAAAACTCGAATGAAATCAGTCGAAAGAGGAGAGTTTCGCGCTTGAAATAAGCCAAAAAAATCCTAAACACGCCTTGTAGAATATAAGATACAGCGGTAAAAAAATTCGGAAATTTTAAAAAATCAAAAATTCCCTTCCACTATTTGGAATATAGCGTCTGAACCGTTTCTCTCCGAAAAACCCGAATGAAATCAGTCATAAGAGGAGAGTTTCGAGCTTGTAAGGAGCCAAAAAAATCCTAAATACGCCTAATAGAAGATAAGATACAGCGGTTTAAAAACTTCGAAATTTTAAAAAATCAAAAATACCCTTCCACTATTTTGAATATATCGTCTGAACCGTTCCTCTCCGAAAAACCCGAATGAAATCAATCGAAACAGGAGAGTTTCGCGCTTGTAAGGAGCCAAAAAATCCTAAATACGCCTACTAGAAGATAAGATACAGCGGTTTAAATACTTCGAAATTTTAAAAAATAAAAAAG
Source organism: Apis florea (assembly GCF_048593485.1). Taxonomy (NCBI): domain Eukaryota; kingdom Metazoa; phylum Arthropoda; class Insecta; order Hymenoptera; family Apidae; genus Apis; species Apis florea. The sequence continues at coordinate 29,597 of NW_028256353.1, read as the reverse complement.
ACCATTCCACTATTTTGAATGTAGCGTCTGAACCGTTTCTCTCCGAAAAACCCGAATGAAATCAGTCAAAAGAGGAGAGTTTCGAGCTTGTAAGGAGCCAAAAAAATCCTAAATACGCCTACTAGAAGATAAGATACAGCAGTTTAAATACTCCGAAATTTTAAAAAAATCAAAAATAGCCTTTCACTATTTGGAATATAGTGTCTGAACCGTTTCTCTCCGAAAAACCCGAATGAAATCAGTCAAAAGAGGAGAGTTTCGCGCTTGTAAGGAGCAAAAAAAATCCTAAATACACCTACTAGATGATAAGATACAGCGGTTTAAATACTTCGAAATTTTAAAAAATCAAAAATACCCTTCCACTATTTTTAATATATCGTCTGAACCGTTTCTCTCCGAAAAACCCGAATGAAATCACTCGAAAGAGGAGTGTTTCGCGCTTGTAAGGAGCAAAAAAAATCCTAAATACGCCTACTAGAAGATAAGATACAGCGGTTTAAAAATTCCGAAATTTTAAAAAATCAAAAATACCCTTCCACTATTTTGAATATTGCGTCTGAACCGTTCCTCTCCGAAAAACTCGAATAAAATCCGTCGAAAGAGGAGTGTTTCGCGCTTGAAATGAGCTCAAAAAATCCTAAATAAGCCTACTAGAAGATAAAATACAGCGGTTTAAAAATTCCGAAATTTTAAAAAATCAAAAATACCCTTCCACTATTTTGAATATTGCGTCTGAACCGTTCCTCTCCGAAAAACTCGAATAAAATCCGTCGAAAGAGGAGTGTTTCGCGCTTGAAATGAGCTCAAAAAATCCTAAATAAGCCTACTAGAAGATAAAGTACAGCGGTTTAAAAATTCCGAAATTTTAAAAAATCAAAAATACCCTTCCACTATTTCGAATGTAGCGTCTGAACCGTTCCTCTCCGAAAAACTCGAATAAAATCCGTCGAAAGAGGAGTGTTTCGCGCTTGAAATGAGCTCAAAAAATCCTAAATACGCCTACTAAAAGATAAGATACAGCGGTTTAAAAATTCCGAAATTTTAAAAAATCAAAAATACCCTTCCACTATTTTGAATATATCCTCTGAACCGCTTCTCTCCGAAAAACCTGAATAAAATCAGTCGAAAGAGGAGTGTTTCGCGCTTGAAATGAGCCCAAAAAATAGTAAATTCGCCTACTAGAAGATAAGATGCAGCGGTTTGAAAACATCGAAATTTTAAAAAATCATAAATACCCTTCCACTAATTTGAATATAGCGTCTTAACCGTTTCTCTCCGAAAATCCCGAATGAAATGAGTCGAAAGAGGAGAGTTTCGCGCTTGAAATGAGCCCATAAAATCCTAAATACGCCTATTAGAAGATACGATACAGCGGTTTAAATATTCCGAAATTTTAAAAAATCAAAAATACCCTTCCACTCTTTTGAATATAGCGTCTGAACCGTTTCTCTCCGAAAAACCCGAATGAAATCAGTCGAAAGAGGAGAGTTTCGCGCTTGTAAAGAGCCAAAAAAATCCTAAATACGCCTACTAGAAGATAAGATACAGCGGTTTAAAAACTTCGAAATTTTAAAAAATCAAAAATACCCTTCCACTAATTTGAATATAGTGTCTGAACCGTTTCTCTCCGAAAAACCCGAATGAAATGAGTCGAAAGAGGAGTGTTTTGCGCTTGAAATGGGCCCAAAAAATCCTAAATACGCCTACTAGAAGATAAGATACAGCGGTTTAAAAATTCCGAAATTTTAAAAAATCAAAAATACCCTTCCACTATTTTGAATATTGCGTCTGAACCGTTCCTCTCCGAAAAACTCGAATAAAATCCGTCGAAAGAGGAGTGTTTCGCGCTTGAAATGAGCTCAAAAAATCCTAAATAAGCCTACTAGAAGATAAAATACAGCGGTTTAAAAATTCCGAAATTTTAAAAAATCAAAAATACTCTTCCACTATTTCGAATATAGCGTCTGAACCGTTCCTCTCCGAAAAACCCGAATAAAATCCCTCGAAAGAGGAGAGTTTCGCGCTTGTAAGGAGCCAAAAAAATCCTAAATACGCCTACTAGAAGATAAGATACAGCGGTTTAAAAATTCCGAAATTTTAAAAAATCAAAAATACCCTTCCACTATTTTGAATATTGCGTCTGAACCGTTCCTCTCCGAAAAACTCGAATAAAATCCGTCGAAAGAGGAGTGTTTCGCGCTTGAAATGAGCTCAAAAAATCCTAAATAAGCCTACTAGAAGATAAAATACAGCGGTTTAAAAATTCCGAAATTTTAAAAAATCAAAAATACCCTTCCACTATTTCGAATATAGCGTCTGAACCGTTCCTCTCCGAAAAACCCGAATAAAATCCCTCGAAAGAGGAGAGTTTCGCGCTTGTAAGGAGCCAAAAAAAACCTAAATACGCCTACTAGAAGATAAGATACAGCGGTTTAAAAATTCCGAAATTTTAAAAAATCAAAAATACCCTTCCACTATTTTGAATATTGCGTCTGAACCGTTCCTCTCCGAAAAACTCGAATAAAATCCGACGAAAGAGGAGTGTTTCGCGCTTGAAATGAGCTCAAAAAATCCTAAATACGCCTACTAAAAGATAAGATACAGCGATTTAAAAATTCCGAAATTTTAAAAAATCAAAAATACCCTTCCACTATTTTGAATATATCCTCTGAACCGCTTCTCTCCGAAAAACCTGAATAAAATCAGTCGAAAGAGGAGTGTTTCGCGCTTGAAATGAGCCCAAAAAATAGTAAATTCGCCTACTAGAAGATAAGATACAGCGGCTTAAAAATTCCGAAATTTTAAAAAATCAAAAATACCCTTCCACTATTTTGAATATATCCTCTGAACCGCTTCTCTCCGAAAAACCTGAATAAAATCAGTCGAAAGAGGAGTGTTTCGCGCTTGAAATGAGCCCAAAAAATAGTAAATTCGCCTACTAGAAGATAAGATACAGCGGTTTAATGACTTCGAAATTTTAATAAATCAAATATACTCTTCCACTAATTTGAATATAGCGTCTTAACCGTTTCTCTCCGAAAAACCCGAATGATATCAGTCGAAAGACGAGAGTTCCGCGCTTGTAAGGAGCCAAAAAAATCCTAAATACGCCTACTAGAAGATAACATACAGAGGTTTAAAAATTACGAAATTTTAAAAAACAAAAATACCTTTCCACTCCTTTGAATATAGCGTCTGAACTGTTCCTCTCCGAAAAACCCGAATAAAAACACTCGAAAGAGGAGAGTTTCGCGCTTGTATGGAGCCAAAAAAATCCTAAATACGCCTACTAGAAGATAAGATACAGCGGTTTAAAAATTCCGAAATTTTAAAAAATCAAAAATACCCTTCCACTATTTTGAATATTGCGTCTGAACCGTTCCTCTCCGAAAAACTCGAATAAAATCCGTCGAAAGAGGAGTGTTTCGCGCTTGAAATGAGCTCAAAAAATCCTAAATAAGCCTACTAGAAGATAAAATACAGCGGTTTAAAAATTCCGAAATTTTAAAAAATCAAAAATACCCTTCCACTATTTTGAATGTAGCGTCTGAACCGTTCCTCTCCGAAAAACTCGAATGAAATCCGTCGAAAGAGGAGTGTTTCGCGCTTGAAATGAGCTCAAAAAATCCTAAATACGCCTACTAGAAGATAAGATACAGCGGTTTAAAAATTCCGAAATTTTAAAAAATCAAAAATACCCTTCCACTATTTTGAATATATCCTCTGAACCGCTTCTCTCCGAAAAACCTGAATAAAATCAGTCGAAAGAGGAGTGTTTCGCGCTTGAAATGAGCCCAAAAAATAGTAAATTCGCCTACTAGAAGATAAGATGCAGCGGTTTGAAAACATCGAAATTTTAAAAAATCATAAATACCCTTCCACTAATTTGAATATAGCGTCTTAACCGTTTCTCTCCGAAAATCCCGAATGAAATGAGTCGAAAGAGGAGAGTTTCGCGCTTGAAATGAGCCCATAAAATCCTAAATACGCCTATTAGAAGATACGATACAGCGGTTTAAATATTCCGAAATTTTAAAAAATCAAAAATACCCTTCCACTCTTTTGAATATAGCGTCTGAACCGTTTCTCTCCGAAAAACCCGAATGAAATCAGTCGAAAGAGGAGAGTTTCGCGCTTGTAAAGAGCCAAAAAAATCCTAAATACGCCTACTAGAAGATAAGATACAGCGGTTTAAAAACTTCGAAATTTTAAAAAATCAAAAATACCCTTCCACTAATTTGAATATAGTGTCTGAACCGTTTCTCTCCGAAAAACCCGAATGAAATGAGTCGAAAGAGGAGTGTTTTGCGCTTGAAATGGGCCCAAAAAATCCTAAATACGCCTACTAGAAGATAAGATACAGCGGTTTAAAAATTCCGAAATTTTAAAAAATCAAAAATACCCTTCCACTATTTTGAATATTGCGTCTGAACCGTTCCTCTCCGAAAAACTCGAATAAAATCCGTCGAAAGAGGAGTGTTTCGCGCTTGAAATGAGCTCAAAAAATCCTAAATAAGCCTACTAGAAGATAAAATGCAGCGGTTTAAAAATTCCGAAATTTTAAAAAATCAAAAATACTCTTCCACTATTTCGAATATAGCGTCTGAACCGTTCCTCTCCGAAAAACCCGAATAAAATCCCTCGAAAGAGGAGAGTTTCGCGCTTGTAAGGAGCCAAAAAAATCCTAAATACGCCTACTAGAAGATAAGATACAGCGGTTTAAAAATTCCGAAATTTTAAAAAATCAAAAATACCCTTCCACTATTTTGAATATTGCGTCTGAACCGTTCCTCTCCGAAAAACTCGAATAAAATCCGTCGAAAGAGGAGTGTTTCGCGCTTGAAATGAGCTCAAAAAATCCTAAATACGCCTACTAAAAGATAAGATACAGCGGTTTAAAAATTCCGAAATTTTAAAAAATCAAAAATACCCTTCCACTATTTTGAATATATCCTCTGAACCGCTTCTCTCCGAAAAACCTGAATAAAATCAGTCGAAAGAGGAGTGTTTCGCGCTTGAAATGAGCCCAAAAAATAGTAAATTCGCCTACTAGAAGATAAGATACAGCGGTTTAAAAATTCCGAAATTTTAAAAAATCAAAAATACCCTTCCACTATTTTGAATATATCCTCTGAAACGCTTCTCTCCGAAAAACCTGAATAAAATCTGTCGAAAGAGGAGTGTTTCGCGCTTGAAATGAGCCCAAAAAATAGTAAATTCGCCTACTAGAAGATAAGATACAGCGGTTTAATGACTTCGAAATTTTAATAAATCAAATATACTCTTCCACTAATTTGAATATAGCGTCTTAACCGTTTCTCTCCGAAAAACCCGAATGATATCAGTCGAAAGAGGAGAGTTCCGCGCTTGTAAGGAGCCAAAAAAATCCTAAATACGCCTACTAGAAGATAAGATACAGAGGTTTAAAAATTCCGAAATTTTAAAAAACAAAAATACCTTTCCACTCTTTTGAATATAGCGTCTGAACCGTTCCTCTCCGAAAAACCCGAATAAAATCACTCGAAAGAGGAGAGTTTCGCGCTTGTAAGGAGCCAAAAAAATCCTAAATACGCCTACTAGAAGATAAGATACAGCGGTTTAAAAATTCCGAAATTTTAAAAAATCAAAAATACCCTTCCACTATTTTGAATATTGCGTCTGAACCGTTCCTCTCCGAAAAACTCGAATAAAATCCGTCGAAAGAGGAGTGTTTCGCGCTTGAAATGAGCCCAAAAAATAGTAAATTCGCCTACTAGAAGATAAGATACAGCGGTTTAAAAATTCCGAAATTTTAAAAAATCAAAAATACCCTTCCACTATTTTGAATATATCCTCTGAACCGCTTCTCTCCGAAAAACCTGAATAAAATCAGTCGAAAGAGGAGTGTTTCGCGCTTGAAATGAGCCCAAAAAATAGTAAATTCGCCTACTAGAAGATAAGATACAGCGGTTTAATGACTTCGAAATTTTAATAAATCAAATATACTCTTCCACTAATTTGAATATAGCGTCTTAACCGTTTCTCTCCGAAAAACCCGAATGATATCAGTCGAAAGAGGAGAGTTCCGCGCTTGTAAGGAGCCAAAAAAATCCTAAATACGCCTACTAGAAGATAAGATACAGAGGTTTAAAAATTCCGAAATTTTAAAAAACAAAAATACCTTTCCAATCCTTTGAATATAGCGTCTGAACCGTTCCTCTCCGAAAAACCCGAATAAAATCACTCGAAAGAGGAGAGTTTCGCGCTTGTAAGGAGCCAAAAAAAATCCTAAATACGCCTACTAGAAGATAAGATACAGCGGTTTAAAAATTCCGAAATTTTAAAAAATCAAAAATACCCTTCCACTATTTTGAATATTGCGTCTGAACCGTTCCTCTCCGAAAAACTCGAATAAAATCCGTCGAAAGAGGAGTGTTTCGCGCTTGAAATGAGCTCAAAAAATCCTAAATAAGCCTACTAGAAGATAAAATACAGCGGTTTAAAAATTCCGAAATTTTAAAAAATCAAAAATACCCTTCCACTATTTCGAATATAGCGTCTGAACCGTTCCTCTCCGAAAAACCCGAATAAAATCCCTCGAAAGAGGAGAGTTTCGCGCTTGTAAGGAGCCAAAAAAATCCTAAATACGCCTACTAGAAGATAAGATACAGCGGTTTAAAAATTCCGAAATTTTAAAAAATCAAAAATACCCTTCCACTTTTTTGAATATTGCGTCTGAACCGTTTCTCTCCGAAAAACTCGAATAAAATCCGTCGAAAGAGGAGTGTTTCGCGCTTGAAATGAGCTCAAAAAATCCTAAATAAGCCTACTAGAAGATAAAATACAGCGGTTTAAAAATTCCGAAATTTTAAAAAATCAAAAATTCCCTTCCACTATTTTGAATATTGCGTCTGAACCGTTCCTCTCCGAAAAACTCGAATAAAATCCGTCGAAAGAGGAGTGTTTCGCGCTTGAAATGAGCTCAAAAAATCCTAAATACGCCTACTAAAAGATAAGATACAGCGGTTTAAAAATTCCGAAATTTTAAAAAATCAAAAATACCCTTCCACTCTTTTGAATATAGCGTCTCAACCGTTTCTATCCGAAAAACCCGAATGAAATGGTTCGAAAGAGGATAGTTTCGCGCTTGAAATGAGCTCAAAAAATCCTAAATACGCCTACTAGAAGATAAGATACAGCGGTTTAAATATTCCGAAATTTTAAAAAATCAAAAATACCCTTCCACTATTTTGAATATATCCTCTGAACCGTTCCTCTCCGAAAAACCCGAATAAAATCCCTCGAAAGAGGAGAGTTTCGCGCTTGTAAGGAGCCAAAAAAATCCTAAATACGCCTACTAGAAGATAAGATACAGCGGTTTAAAAATTCCGAAATTTTAAAAAATCAAAAATACCCTTCCACTATTTTGAATATTGCGTCTGAACCGTTCCTCTCCGAAAAACTCGAATAAAATCCGTCGAAAGAGGAGTGTTTCGCGCTTGAAATGAGCTCAAAAAATCCTAAATACGCCTACTAAAAGATAAGATACAGCGGTTTAAAAATTCCGAAATTTTAAAAAATCAAAAATACCCTTCCACTATTTTGATTATATCCTCTGAACCGCTTCTCTCCGAAAAACCTGAATAAAATCAGTCGAAAGAGGAGTGTTTCGCGCTTGAAATGAGCCCAAAAAATAGTAAATTCGCCTACTAGAAGATAAGATACAGCGGTTTAAAAATTCCGAAATTTTAAAAAATCAAAAATACCCTTCCACTATTTTGAATATATCCTCTGAACCGCTTCTCTCCGAAAAACCTGAATAAAATCAGTCGAAAGAGGAGTGTTTCGCGCTTGAAATGAGCCCAAAAAATAGTAAATTCGCCTACTAGAAGATAAGATACAGCGGTTTAATGACTTCGAAATTTTAATAAATCAAATATACTCTTCCACTAATTTGAATATAGCGTCTTAACCGTTTCTCTCCGAAAAACCCGAATGATATCAGTCGAAAGAGGAGAGTTCCGCGCTTGTAAGGAGCCAAAAAAATCCTAAATACGCCTACTAGAAGATAAGATACAGAGGTTTAAAAATTCCGAAATTTTAAAAAACAAAAATACCTTTCCACTCCTTTGAATATAGCGTCTGAACCGTTCCTCTCCGAAAAACCCGAATAAAATCACTCGAAAGAGGAGAGTTTCGCGCTTGTAAGGAGCCAAAAAAATCCTAAATACGCCTACTAGAAGATAAGATACAGCGGTTTAAAAATTCCGAAATTTTAAAAAATCAAAAATACCCTTCCACTATTTTGAATATTGCGTCTGAACCGTTCCTCTCCGAAAAACTCGAATAAAATCCGTCGAAAGAGGAGTGTTTCGCGCTTGAAATGAGCTCAAAAAATCCTAAATAAGCCTACTAGAAGATAAAATACAGCGGTTTAAAAATTCCGAAATTTTAAAAAATCAAAAATACCCTTCCACTATTTCGAATATAGCGTCTGAACCGTTCCTCTCCGAAAAACCCGAATAAAATCCCTCGAAAGAGGAGAGTTTCGCGCTTGTAAGGAGCCAAAAAAATCCTAAATACGCCTACTAGAAGATAAGATACAGCGGTTTAAAAATTCCGAAATTTTAAAAAATCAAAAATACCCTTCCACTTTTTTGAATATTGCGTCTGAACCGTTCCTCTCCGAAAAACTCGAATAAAATCCGTCGAAAGAGGAGTGTTTCGCGCTTGAAATGAGCTCAAAAAATCCTAAATAAGCCTACTAGAAGATAAGATACAGCGGTTTAAAAATTCCGAAATTTTAAAAAATCAAAAATACCCTTCCACTATTTTGAATATAGCGTCTGAACCGTTTCTCTCCGAAAAACCCGAATGAAATCAGTCGAAAGAGGAGTGTTTCGCGCTTGTAAGGAGCACAAAAAATCCTAAATACGCCTACTAGAAGATAAGATACAGCGGTTTAAATACTTCGAAATTTTAGAAAATCAAAAATACCCTTCCACTCTTTTGAATATAGCGTCTGAACCGTTTCTCTCCGAAAAACCCGAATGAAATCAGTCGAAAGAGGAGAGTTTCGCGCTTGTAAGGAGCCAAAAAAATCCTAAATACGCCTACTAGAAGATAAGATACAGCGGTTTAAATACTTCGAAATTTTAAAAAATCAAAAATACCCTTCCACTAATTTGAATATAGCGTCTGAACCGTTTCTCTCCGAAAAACCCGAATGAAATCAGTCGAAAGAGGAGAGTTTCGCGCTTGAAATGAGCCCAAAAAATCCTAAAGACGCCTACTAGAAGATAAGATACAGCGGTTTAAAAATTCCGAAATTTTAAAGAATCAAAAATACCCTTCCACTAATTTGAATATAGCGTCTGAACCGTTTCTCTCCGAAAAACCCGAATGAAATCAGTCGAAAGAGGAGTGTTTCGCGCTTGTAAGGAGCCAAAAAAATCCTAAATACGCCTACTAGAAGATAAGATACAGCGGTTTAAAAACTTCGAAATTTTAAAAAATCATAAATACCCTTCCACTCTTTTGAATATAGTGTCTGAACCGTTTCTCTCCGAAAAACCCGAATGAAATGAGTCGAAAGAGGAGTGTTTTGCGCTTGTAATGAGTCCAAAAAATCCTAAATACGCCTACTAGAAGATAAGATACAGCGGTTTAAAAATTTCGAAATTTTAAAAAACAAAAATACCTTTCCACTATTTTGAATATAGCGTCTGAACCGTTTCTCTCCGAAAAACCCGAATGAAATCCCTCGAAAGAGGAGAGTTTCGCGCTTGTAAGGAGCCAAAAAAATCCTAAGTACGCCTACTAGAAGATAAGATACAGCGGTTTAAAAATTTCGAAATTTTAAAAAATCAAAAATACCCTTCCACTATTTTGAATATAGCGTCTGAACCGTTTCTCTCCGAAAAACCTGAATAAAATCAGTCGAAAGAGGAGTGTTTCGCGCTTGAAATGAGCCCAAAAAATAGTAAATTCGCCTACTAGAAGATAAGATACAGCGGTTTAAAAATTCCGAAATTTTAAAAAATCAAAAATACCCTTCCACTATTTTGAATATATCCTCTGAACCGTTTCTCTCCGAAAAACCTGAATAAAATCAGTCGAAAGAGGAGTGTTTCGCGCTTGAAATGAGCCCAAAAAATAGTAAATTCGCCTACTAGAAGATAAGATACAGCGGTTTAATGACTTCGAAATTTTAATAAATCAAATATACCCTTCCACTAATTTGATTATAGCGTCTTAACCGTTTCTCTCCGAAAAACCCGAAAGATATCAGTCGAAAGAGGAGAGTTCCGCGATTGTAAGGAGCCAAAAAAATCCTAAATACGCCTACTAGAAGATAAGATACAGCGGTTTAAATATCCCGAAATTTTAAAGAATCAAAAATACCCTTCCACTAATTTGAATATAGCGTCTGAACCGTTTCTCTCCGAAAAACCCGAATGAAACCAGTCGAAAGAGGAGAGTTTCGCGCTTGAAATGAGCCCAAAAAATCCTAAAGACGCCTACTAGAAGATAAGATACAGCGCTTTAAAAACTTCGAAATTTTAAAAAATCAAAAATACCCTTCCACTATTTTGAATATAGCTTCTGAACCGTTTCTCTCCGAAAAACCCGAATGAAATAAGTCGAAAGAGGAGTGTTTCGCGCTTGAAATGAGCCCAAAAAAATCCTAAATACGCCTACTAGAAGATAAGATACAGCGGTTTAAATACTTCGAAATTTTAAAAAATCAAAAATACCCTTCCACTAATTTGAATATAGCGTCTTAACCGTTTCTCTCCGAAAAACACGAATGAAATGAGTCGTAAGAGGAGTGTTTCGCGCTTGAAATGAGCCCAAAAAATAGTAAATACGCCTACTTGAAGATAAGATACAGCGGTTTAAATATCCCGAAACTTTAAAGAATCAAAAAATACCCTTCCAATATTTTGAATATAGCGTCTGAAACGTTTCTTTCCGAAAAACCCGAATGAAATGAGTCGTAAGAGGAGTGTTTCGCGCTTGAAATGAGCCCAAAAAATAGTAAAAACGCCTACTAGTAGATAAGATACAGCGGTTTAATGACTTCGAAATTTTAAAAAATCAAAAATACCCTTCCACTAATTTGAATATATAGTCCTAACCGTTTCTCTCCGAAAAACCCGAATGAAATCTGTCGAAAGAGGAGAGTTCCGCGATTGTAAGGAGCCAAAAAAATCCTAAATACGCCTACTAGAAGATAAGATACAGCGGTTTATAAATCCCGAAATTTTGAAGAATCAAAAATACCTTTCCACTAATTTGAATATAGCGTCTGAACCGTTTCTCTCCGAAAAACCCGAATGAAATCAGTCGAAAGAGGAGAGTTTCGCGCTTGAAATGAGCCCAAAAAATCCTAAATACGCCTACTAGAAGATAAGATACAGCGGTTTAAATACTTCGAAATTTTAAAAAATCATAAATACCCTTCCACTAATTTGAATATAGCGTCTTAACCGTTTCTCTCCGAAAATCCCGAATGAAATGAGTCGAAAGAGGAGAGTTTCGGGCTTGAAATGAGCCCATAAAATCCTAAATACGCCTATTAGAAGATACGATACAGCGGTTTAAATATTCCGAAATTTTAAAAAATCAAAAATACCCTTCCACTCTTTTGAATATAGCGTCTGAACCGTTTCTCTCCGAAAAACCCGAATGAAATCATTCGAAAGAGGAGAGTTTCGCGCTTGTAAAGAGCCACAAAAATCCTAAATACGCCTACTAGAAGATAAGATACAGCGGTTTAAACACTTCGAAATTTTAAAAAATCAAAAATACCCTTCCACTAATTTGAATATAGTGTCTGAACCGTTTCTCTCCGAAAAACCCGAATGAAATGAGTCGAAAGAGGAGTGTTTCGCGCTTGAAATGGGCCCAAAAAATCCTAAATACGCCTACTAGAAGATAAGATACAGAGGTTTAAAAATTCCGAAATTTTAAAAAACAAAAATACCTTTCCACTATTTTGAATATAGCGTCTGAACCGTTCCTCTCCGAAAAACTCGAATAAAATCCTTCGAAAGAGGAGTGTTTCGCGCTTGAAATGAGCTCAAAAAATCCTAAATACGCGTACTAGAAGATAAGATACAGCGGTTTAAATACTTCGAAATTTTAGAAAATCAAAAATACCCTTGCACTATTTTGAATATAGCGTCTTAACCGTTTCTCTCCGAAAATCGCGAATGAAATGAGTCGAAAGAGGAGAGTTTCGCGCTTGAAATGAGCGCAAAAAATCCTAAATACGCCTATTAGAAGATACGTTACAGCGGTTTAAATATTCCGAAATTTTAAAAAATCAAAAATACCCTTCCACTCTTTTGAATATAGCGTCTGAACCGTTTCTCTCCGAAAAACCCGAATGAAATCAGTCGAAAGAGGAGAGTTTCGCGCTTGTAAAGAGCCAAAAAAATCCTAAATACGCCTACTAGAAGATAAGATACAGCGTTTTAAAAACTTCGAAATTTTAAAAAATCAAAAATACCCTTCCACTAAAATGAATATAGTGTCTGAACCGTTTCTCTCCGAAAAACCCGAATGAAATGAGTCGAAAGAGGAGTGTTTCGCGCTTGAAATGGGCCCAAAAAATCCTAAATACGCCTACTAGAAGATAAGATACAGCGGTTTAAATACTTCGAAATTTTAGAAAATCAAAAATACCCTTGCTCTATTTTGAATATAGCGTCTTAACCGTTTCTCTCCGAAAATCCCGAATGAAATGAGTCCAAAGAGGAGAGTTTCGCGCTTGAAATGAGCCCATAAAATCCTAAATACGCTTACTAGAAGATAGGATACAGCGGTTTAAATATTCCAAAATTTTAAAAAATCAAAAATACCCTTCCACTCTTTTGAATATAGCGTCTGAACCGTTTCTCTCCGAAAAACCCGAATGAAATGGTTCGAAAGAGGATAGTTTCGCGCTTGTAATGAGTCAAAAAAATCCTTAATACGCCTACTAGAAGATATGATACAGCGGTTTAAATACTTCGAAATTTTAAAAAATCAATAAAACCCTTCCACTATTTTGAATATAGCGTCTGAACAGTTTCTCTCCGAAAAACCCGAATGAAATGAGTCGAAAGAGGTGTGTTTCGCGCTTGAAATGAGCCCAAAAAATAGTAAATACGCCTACTTGAAGATAAGATACAGCGGTTTAAATATCCCGAAACTTTAAAGAATCAAAAAATACCCTTCCAATATTTTGAATATAGCGTCTGAAACGTTTCTTTCCGAAAAACCCGAATGAAATGAGTCGTAAGAGGAGTGTTTCGCGCTTGAAATGAGCCCAAAAAATAGTAAAAACGCCTACTAGTAGATAAGATACAGCGGTTTAATGACTTCGAAATTTTAAAAAATCAAAAATACCCTTCCACTTATTTGAATATATAGTCCTAACCGTTTCTCTCCGAAAAACCCGAATGAAATCTGTCGAAAGAGGAGAGTTTCGCGATTGTAAGGAGCCAAAAAAATCCTAAATACGCCTACTAGAAGATAAGATACAGCGGTTTAAAAATCCCGAAATTTCAAAGAATCAAAAATACCCTTCCACTATTTTCATTATAGCGTCTGAACCGTTTCTCTCCGAAAAACCCGAGTGAAATCAGTCGAAAGAGGAGAGTTTCGCGCTTGAAATGATCCTAAGAAATCCTAAATTCGCCTACTAGAAGATAAGATACAGCGTTTTCAAGACGGCGAAATATTAAAAAATAAAAAGACCCTTCTACAGTATTGAAGATAGCGTCTAAACCGTTTCTCTACCAAAAACCCGATTGAAATGATTCGAAAGAGGAAAGTTTTGCGCTTGAAATGATCCTAAGAAATCCTAAATACGCCTACTAGAAGATAAGATACAGCGGTTTAAAATCTTCGAAATTTTAAAAAATCAAAATTACCCTACCACTACTTTGAATATAGCATCTGTACCGTTTCTCTCCGAAAAACCCGAGTGAAATCAGTCGAAAGAGGAGAGTTTCGCGCTTGAAATGAGCCAAAAAAATCCTAAATACGCCTACTAGAAGATAAGATACAGCGGTTTAAAAACTTCGAAATTTAAAAAGATCAAAAATACCCTTCCACTCTTTTGAATATAGCGTCTCTACCGTTTCTCTCCGAAAAACCCGAATGATATCACTCGAAAGATGAGAGTTTCGCGCTTGAAATGAACCAAAAAGATCATAATTACACCTATTAGAAGATAAGATACAGCGGTTTAAAAACTCCGAAATTTTAAAAAGTCAAAGATACCCTTCCACTATTTTCATTATAGCGTCTGAACCGTTTCTCTCCGAAAAACTCGAATGAAATGAATCGAAGGAGGAGAGTTTCGCGCTTGAAATGATCCTAAGAAATCCTAAATACGCCTACTAGAAGATAAGATACAGCGTTTTCAAGACGGCGAAATTTTAAAAAATAAAAATACCCTTCCACAATATTGAAGATAGCGTCTAAACCGTTTCTCTACCAAAAACCAGATTGAAATGATTCGAAAGAAGAGAGTTTCGCGCTTGAAATGATCCTAAGAAATCCTAAATACGCCTACTAGAAGATAAGATACAGCGGTTTAAATACTCCGAAATTTTAAAAAATCAAAAATACCCTTCCACTATTTTGAACATGGCGTTTGAGCCGTTTCTCTCCGAAAATCCCGTATGAAAAGAGTCGAAAGAGGAGAGTTTCGCGCTTGTAAAGAGCCAAAAAAATCCTAAATACGCCTACTGGAAGATAAGATACAGCGGTTTAAAAACTTCGAAATTTTAAAAAATCAATAATACCCTTGCACTATTTTGAATATAGCGTCTGGACCGTTTCTCTCCGAAAAACTCGAATGAAATCAGTCGAAAGAGGAGAGTTGCGCGCTTGAAATAAGCCAAAAAAATCCTAAACACGCCTACTAGAATATAAGATACAGCGGTTTAAAAATTCCGAAATTTTAAAAAATCAAGAATACCCTTCCACTATTTTGAATGTAGCGTCTGAACCGTTTCTCTCCGAAAAACTCGAATGAAATGATTCAAAGAGGAGGGTTTCGCGCTTGATGGGAGTCAAAAAAATCCTAAATACGCCCACTAAAAGATAAGATACAGCGGTTTAAAAACGTCGAAATTTTAAAAAATCAAAAATACCCTTCCACTCTTTTGAATGTAGCGTCTGAACCGTTTCTCTCCGGAAAACCCGAATGAAATCAGTCGAAAGAGGAGAGTATCGCGCTTGTAAGGAGCTAAGAAAATCCTAAATACGCCTACTAGAAGATAAGATACAGTGGTTTAAAAACTTCGAAATTTTAAAAAATCAAAGATACCCTTCCACTCTTTTGAATATAGCGTCTGAACCGTTTCTCTCCCAAAAACCCGAATGAATTCAGTCGAAAGAGGAGAGTATCGCGCTTGTATGGAGCCAATAAAATCCTAAATACGCCTACTAGAAGATAAGGTACAGCGGTTTAAAAACTTCGAAATTTTAAAAAATCAAAGATACCCTTGCACTATTTTGAATATAGCGTCTGAACCGTTTCTCTCCGAAAAACCCGAATGAAATGATTCGAAAGAGGAGAGTTTCGCGTTTGAAATGAGCCCAAAAAATCCTAAATACGCCTACTAGAAGATAAGATACAGCGTTTTAAAGACTTCGAAATTTTAAAAAATAAAAATACCCTTCCACTATTTTGAAGATATCGTCTAAAACGTTTCTCTACAAAAACCCGATTGAAATGAATCGAAAGAGGGGAGTTTTGCGCTTGAAATGACCCTAAGAAATCCTAAATACGCCTACTAGAAGATAAAATACAGCGGTTTAAAATCTTCGAAATTTTAAAAAATCAAAGATACCCTTAGACTTTTAAGAAGATAGCGTCTGAACCGTTTCTCTCCGAAAAACTCCAATGAAACGAAACGAGGAGAGTTTCGTGCTTGAAATGAGCTGAAAAAATCCTAAATACACCTACTAGAAGATAAGATATAGCGGTTTAAAAATTCCGAAATTTCAAAGAATCAAATATACCCTTCCACTACTTTGAATATTGCGTCTGTACCGTTTCTCTCCGAAAAACCCGAGTGAAATCAGTCGAAAGAGGAGAGTTTCGCGTTTGAAATGAGCCCAAAAAATCCTAAATACGCCTACTAGAAGATAAGATACAGCGGTTTAAAACTTGGAAATTTAAAAAAATCAAAAATACCCTTCCACTTCTTTACATATAGCGTCTGAACCGTTTCTCTCCGAAAAACCCGAGTGAAATCAGTCGAAAGAGGAGAGTTTCGCGCTTGAAATGATCCTAAGAAATTCTAAATACGCCTACTAGAAGATAAGATACAGCGTTTTCAAGACGGCGAAATATTAAAAAATAAAAATACCCTTCCACAATATTGAAGATAGCGTCTAAACCGTTTCTCTACCAAAAACCCGATTGAAATGATTTGAAAGAGGAAAGTTTTGCGCTTGAAATGATCCTAAGAAATCCTAAATACGCCTACTAGAGGATAAGATACAGCGGTTTAAAATCTTCGAAATTTTAAAAAATCAAAGATTCCCTTAGACTTTTAAGAAGATAGCGTCTGAACCGTTTCTCTCCGAAAAACTCCAATGAAACGAATCGAGGAGAGTTTCGTGCTTGAAATGAGCTGAAAAAATTCTAAATACGCCTACTAGAAGATAAGATATAGCGGTTTAAAAATCCCGAAATTTCAAAGAATCAAAAATACCCTTCCACTACTTTGAATATAGCGTCTGTACCGTTTCTCTCCGAAAAACCCGAGTGAAATCAGTCGAAAGAGGAGAGTTTCGCGCTTGAAGTGAGCCCAAAAAATCCTAAATACGCCTACTAGAAGATAAGATGCAGCGGTTTAAAAACTTCGAAATTTAAAAAAATCAAAAATACCCTTCCACTCTTTTGAATATAGCGTCTCAACCGTTTCTCTCCGAAAAACCCGAATGATATCACTCGAAAGATGAGAGTTTCGCGCTTGAAATGAACCAAATAAATCATAATTACACCTACTAGAAGATAAGATACAGCGGTTTAAATACTCCGAAATTTTAGAAAATCAAAAATACCCTTTCACTATTTTATATATTGCGTCTGAACCGTTTCTCTCCGGAAAACCCGAATGAAATCAGTCGAAAGAGGAGAGTTTTGCGCTTGAAATGATCCTAAGAAATCCTAAATACGCCTACTAGAAGATAAGATACAGCGTTTACAAGACGGCGAAATATTAAAAAATAAAAATACCCTTCCACATTATTGAAGATAGCGTCTAAACCGTTTCTCTACCAAAAACCCGATTGAAATGATTCGAAAGAGGAGAGTTTTGCACTTGAAATGATCCTATGAAATCCTAAATACGCCTACTAGAAGATAAGATACAGCGGTTTAAAATCTTCGAAATTTTAAAAAATAAAAGATTACCTTAGACTTTTATGAAGATAGCGTCTGAACCGTTTCTCTCCGAAAAACTCCAATGAAACGAATCGAGAAGAGTTTCGCGCTTGAAATGAGCTGAAAAAATCCTAAATACGCCTACTAGAAGATAAAATACAGCGGTTTAAAAACTCCGAATTTTAAGAAATCAATAATACCCTTCCACAATTTTGAATATAGTGTCTGAACCGTTTCTCTCCGAAAAACCCGAATAAAATGACTCGAAAGAGGATAGTTTTGCGCTTTAAATGTGCCAAAAAAATCCTAAATTCGACTACGAGAAGATAAGATACAGCGGTTTAAATACTCCGAAATTTTAAAAAATCAAAGATACCCTTCCACTGTTATGAACATGGCGTTTGGGCCGTTTCACTCCGAAAAACCCGAATGAAATCAGAAGAAAGAGGAGAGTTTCGTGCTTGAAATAAGCCAAAAAAATCCTAAACACGCCTACTAGAAGATAAGATACAGCGGTTTAAAAATTCCGAAATTTTAAAGAATCAAGAATACCCTTCCACTATTTTGAATGGAGCGTCTGTACCGTTTCTCTCCGAAAAACTCGAATGAAATAAGTCGAAAGAGGAGGGTTTCGCGCTTGTTGGGAGCCAAAAAAATCCTAAATACGCCTACTAGAAGATAAGATACAGCGGTTTAAACACTTCGAAATTTAAAAAAATCAAAAATACCCTTCCACTCTTTTGAATATAGCGTCTCAACCGTTTCTCTCCGAAAAACCCGAATGATATCACTCGAAAGATAAGAGTTTTGCGCTTGAAATGAACCAAAAAAATCATAATTACACCTACTAGAAGATAAGATACAGCGGTTTAAAAACTCCGAAATTTTAAAAAATCAAAGATACCCTTCCACTATTTTGATTATAGCGTCTGAACCGTTCCTCTCCGAAAAACTCGAATGAAATGAATCGAAGGAGGAGAGTTTCGCGCTTGAAATGATCCTAAGAAATCCTAAATACGCCTACTAGAAGATAAGATACAGCGATTACAAGACGGCGAAATATTAAAAAATAAAAATACCCTTCCACAATATTGAAGATAGCGTCTAAACCGTTTCTCTACCAAAAACCCGATTGAAATGATTCGAAAGAGGAGAGTTTTGCGCTTGAAATGATCCTAAGAAATCCTAAATACGCCTACTAGAAGATAAGATACAGCGGTTTAAAATCTTCGAAATTTTAAAAAATCCAAGATTACCTTAGACTTTTATGAAGATAGCGTCTGAACCGTTTCTCTCCGAAAAACTCCAATGAAACGAATCGAGAAGAGTTTCGCGCTTGAAATGAGCTGAAAAAATCCTAAATACGCCTACTAGAAGATAAAATACAGCGGTTTAAAAACTCCGAATTTTAAGAAATCAATAATACCCTTCCACAATTTTGAATATAGTGTCTGAACGGTTTCTCTCCGAAAAACTCGAATAAAATGACTAGAAAGAGGATAGTTTCGCGCTTTAAATGTGCCAAAAAAATCCTAAATTCGACTACGAGAAGATAAGATACAGCGGTTTAAATACTCCGAAATTTTAAAAAATCAAAAATACCCTTCCACTTTTATGAACATGGCGTTTGGGCCGTTTCACTTCAAAAAACCGGAATGAAATCAGAAGAAAGAGGAGAGTTTCGCGCTTAAAATAAGCCAAAAAAATCCTAAACACGCCTACTAGAATATAAGATACAGCGGTTTAAAAATTCCGAAATTTTAAAAAATCAAGAATACCCTTCCACTATTTTGAATGGAGCGTCTGAACCGTTTCTCTCCGAAAAACTCGAATGAAATAATTCAAAGAGGAGGGTTTCGCGCTTGTTGGGAGCCAAAAAAATCCTAAATACGCCTACTAAAAGATAGGATACAGCGGTTTAAAGACGTCGAAATTTTAAAAAATCAAAAATACCCTTCCACTTTTTTGAATGTAGCGTCTGAACCGTTTCTCTCCGAAAAACCCGAATGAAATCAGTCGAAAGAGGAGAGTTTCGCGATTGTAAGGACCCAAAAAAATCCTAAATACGCCTACTAGAAAATAAGATACAGCGGTTTAAAAACTTCGAAATTTTAAAAAATCAAAAATACCCTTGCACTATTATGAATATAGCGTCTGAACCGTTTCTCTCCGAAAAACCCGAATGGAATAAGTCGAAAGAGGAGTGTTTCGCGCTTGAAATGAACCCAAAAAATAGTAAATACGCCTACTAGTATATAAGATACAGCGGTTTAATGACTTCGAAATTTTAAAAAATCAAAAATACCCTTCCACTACTTTACATATAGCGTCTGAACCGTTTCTCTCCGAAAAACCCGAGTGAAATCAGTCGAAAGAGGAGAGTTTCGCGCTTGAAATGATCCTAAGAAATCCTAAATACGCCTACTGGAAGATAAGATACAAGGTTTCAAGACGGCGAAATATTAAAAAATAAAAATACCCTTCCACAATATTGAAGATAGCGTCTAAACCGTTTCTCTACCAAAAACCCGATTGAAATGATTCGAAAGAGGAAAGTTTTGCGCTTGAAATGATCCTAAGAAATCCTAAATACGCCTACTAGAGGATAAGATACAGCGGTTTAAAATCTTCGAAATTTTAAAAAATCAAAGATTCCCTTAGACTTTTAAGAAGATAGCGTCTGAACCGTTTCTCTCCGAAATACTCCAATGAAACGAATCGAGGAGAGTTTCGTGCTTGAAATGAGCTGAAAAAATCCTAAATACGCCTACTAGAAGATAAGATACAGCGGTTTAAAAATCCCGAAATTTCAAAGAATCAAAAATACCCTTCCACTACTTTGAATATAGCGTCTGTACCGTTTCTCTCCGAAAAACCCGAATGAAATCAGTCGAAAGAGGAGTGTTTCGCGCTTGAAATGAGCTCAAAAAATCCTAAATACGCCTACTAGAAGATAAGATACAGCGGTTTAAAAACTTCGAAATTTAAAAAAATCAAAAATACCCTTCCACTCTTTTGAATATAGCGTCTCAACCGTTTCTCTCCGAAAAACCCGAATGATATCACTCGAAAGATAAGAGTTTCGCGCTTGAAATGAACCAAAAAAATCATAATTACACCTACTAGAAGATAAGATACAGCGGTTTAAAAACTCCGAAATTTTAAAAAATCAAAGATACCCTTCCACTATTTTGATTATAGCGTCTGAACCGTTCCTCTCCGAAAAACTCGAATGAAATGAATCGAAGGAGGAGAGTTTCGCGCTTGAAATGATCCTAAGAAATCCTAAATACGCCTACTAGAAGATAAGATACAGCGATTACAAGACGGCGAAATATTAAAAAATAAAAATACCCTTCCACAATATTGAAGATAGCGTCTAAACCGTTTCTCTACCAAAAACCCGATTGAAATGATTCGAAAGAGGAGAGTTTTGCGCTTGAAATGATCCTAAGAAATCCTAAATACGCCTACTAGAAGATAAGATACAGCGGTTTAAAATCTTCGAAATTTTAAAAAATCCAAGATTACCTTAGACTTTTATGAAGATAGCGTCTGAACCGTTTCTCTCCGAAAAACTCCAATGAAACGAATCGAGAAGAGTTTCGCGCTTGAAATGAGCTGAAAAAATCCTAAATACGCCTACTAGAAGATAAAATACAGCGGTTTAAAAACTCCGAATTTTAAGAAATCAATAATACCCTTCCACAATTTTGAATATAGTGTCTGAACGGTTTCTCTCCGAAAAACTCGAATAAAATGACTAGAAAGAGGATAGTTTCGCGCTTTAAATGTGCCAAAAAAATCCTAAATTCGACTACGAGAAGATAAGATACAGCGGTTTAAATACTCCGAAATTTTAAAAAATCAAAGATACCCTTCCACTTTTATGAACATGGCGTTTGGGCCGTTTCACTTCAAAAAACCGGAATGAAATCAGAAGAAAGAGGAGAGTTTCGCGCTTAAAATAAGCCAAAAAAATCCTAAACACGCCTACTAGAATGTAAGATACAGCGGTTTAAAAATTCCGAAATTTTAAAAAATCAAGAATACCCTTCCACTATTTTGAATGGAGCGTCTGAACCGTTTCTCTCCGAAAAACTCGAATGAAATAATTCAAAGAGGAGGGTTTCGCGCTTGTTGGAAGCCAAAAAAATCCTAAATACGCCTACTAAAAGATAAGATACAGCGGTTTAAAGACGTCGAAATTTTAAAAAATCAAAAATACCCTTCCACTCTTTTGAATGTAGCGTCTGAACCGTTTCTCTCCGAAAAACCCGAATGAAATCAGTCGAAAGAGGAGAGTTTCGCGATTGTAAGGACCCAAAAAAATCCTAAATACGCCTACTAGAAAATAAGATACAGCGGTTTAAAAACTTCGAAATTTTAAAAAATCAAAAATACCCTTGCACTATTATGAATATAGCGTCTGAACCGTTTCTCTCCGAAAAACCCGAATGGAATAAGTCGAAAGAGGAGTGTTTCGCGCTTGAAATGAACCCAAAAAATAGTAAATACGCCTACTAGTATATAAGATACAGCGGTTTAATGACTTCGAAATTTTAAAAAATCAAAAATACCCTTCCACTACTTTACATATAGCGTCTGAACCGTTTCTCTCCGAAAAACCCGAGTGAAACCAGTCGAAAGAGGAGAGTTTCGCGCTTGAAATGATCCTAAGAAATCCTAAATACGCCTACTGGAAGATAAGATACAGCGGTTTAAAATCTTCGAAATTTTAAAAAATCAAAGATTCCCTTAGACTTTTAAGAAGATAGCGTCTGAACCGTTTCTCTCCGAAATACTCCAATGAAACGAATCGAGGAGAGTTTCGTGCTTGAAATGAGCTGAAAAAATCCTAAATACGCCTACTAGAAGATAAGATACAGCGGTTTAAAAACTTCGAAATTTAAAAAAATCAAAAATACCCTTCCACTCTTTTGAATATAGCGTTTCAACCGTTTCTCTCCGAAGAACCCGAATGATATCGCTCGAAAGATGAGAGTTTCGCGCTTGAAATGAACCAAAAAAATCATAATTACACCAACTAGAAGATAAGATACAGCGGTTTAAAAACTCCGAAATTTCAAAGAATCAAAAATACCCTTCCACTACTTTGAATACAGCGTCTGTACCGTTTCTCTCCGAAAAACCCGAGTGAAATCAGTCGAAAGAGGAGAGTTTCGCGCTTGAAATGAGCCCAAAAAATCCTAAATACGCCTACTAGAAGATAAGATACAGCGGTTTAAAAACTTCGAAATTTAAAAAAATCAAAAATACCCATCCACTCTTTTGAATATAGCGTCTGAACCGTTTCTCTCCGTAAAACTCGAATGAAATGAATCGAAGGAGGAGAGTTTCGCGCTTGAAATGATCCTAAGAAATCCTAAATACGCCTACTAAAATATAAGATACAGCGTTTTCAAGACGGCGAAATATTAAAAAATAAAAATACCCTTCCACAATATTGAAGATAGCGTCTAAACCGTTTCTCTACCAAAAACCCGATTGAAATGATTCGAAAGAGGAAAGTTTTGCGCTTGAAATGATCCTAAGAAATCCTAAATACGCCTACTAGAAGATAAGATACAGCGGTTTAAAATCTTCGAAATTTTAAAAAATCAAAGATTCCCTTAGACTTTTAAGAAGATAGCGTCTGAACCGTTTCTCTCCGAAATACTCCAATGAAACGAATCGAGGAAAGTTTCGTGCTTGAAATGAGCTGAAAAAATCCTAAATACGCCTACTAGAAGATAAGATATAGCGGTTTAAATATTCCGAAATTTCAAAGAATCAAAAATACCCTTCCACTCTTTTGAATATAGCGTCTGAACCGTTTCTCTCCGTAAAACTCGAATGAAATGAATCGAAGGAGGAGAGTTTCGCGCTTGAAATGATCCTAAGAAATCCTAAATACGCCTACTAGAAGATAAGATACAGCGTTTTCAAGACGGCGAAATATTAAAAAATAAAAATACCCTTCCACAATATTGAAGATAGCGTCTAAACCGTTTCTCTACCAAAAACCCGATTGAAATGATTCGAAAGAGGAAAGTTTTGCGCTTGAAATGATCCTAAGAAATCCTAAATACGCCTACTAGAGGATAAGATACAGCGGTTTAAAATCTTCGAAATTTTAAAAAATCAAAGATTCCCTTAGACTTTTAAGAAGATTGCGTCTGAACCGTTTCTCTCCGAAAAACTCCAATGAAACGAATCGAGGAGAGTTTCGTGCTTGAAATGAGCTGAAAAAATCCTAAATACGCCTACTAGAAGATAAGATACAGCGGTTTAAAAACTTAGAAATTTTAAAAAATCAAAAATACCCTTCCACTCTTTTGAATGTAGCGTCTGAACCGTCTCTCTCCGAAAAATCCGAATGAAATCAGTCGAAAGAGGAGAGTTTCGCGCTTGTAAGGAGCCAAAAAAATCCTAAATACGCCTACTAGAAGATAAGATACAGCGGTTTAAAAACTTCGAAATTTTAAAAAATCAAAAATACCCTTGCACTATTATGAATATAGCGTCTGAACCGTTTCTCTCCGAAAAACCCGAATGAAATGATTCGAAAGAGGAGAGTTTCGCGCTTGAAATGAGCCCAAAAAATCATAATTACACCAACTAGAAGATAAGATACAGCGGTTTAAAAACTCCGAAATTTCAAAGAATCAAAAATACCCTTCCACTACTTTGAATACAGCGTCTGTACCGTTTCTCTCCGAAAAACCCGAGTGAAATCAGTCGAAAGAGGAGAGTTTCGCGCTTGAAATGACCCCAAAAAATCCTAAATACGCCTACTAGAAGATAAGATACAGCGGTTTAAAAACTTCGAAATTTAAAAAAATCAAAAATACCCATCCACTCTTTTGAATATAGCGTCTGAACCGTTTCTCTCCGTAAAACTCGAATGAAATGAATCGAAGGAGGAGAGTTTCGCGCTTGAAATGATCCTAAGAAATCCTAAATACGCCTACTAAAATATAAGATACAGCGTTTTCAAGACGGCGAAATATTAAAAAATAAAAATACCCTTCCACAATATTGAAGATAGCGTCTAAACCGTTTCTCTACCAAAAACCCGATTGAAATGATTCGAAAGAGGAATGTTTTGCGCTTGAAATGATCCTAAGAAATCCTAAATACGCCTACTAGAAGATAAGATACAGCGGTTTAAAATCTTCGAAATTTTAAAAAATCAAAGATTCCCTTAGACTTTTAAGAAGATAGCGTCTGAACCGTTTCTCTCCGAAATACTGCAATGAAACGAATCGAGGAGAGTTTCGTGCTTGAAATGAGCTGAAAAAATCCTAAATACGCCTACTAGAAGATAAGATATAGCGGTTTAAAAATTCCGAAATTTCAAAGAATCAAAAATACCCTTTCACTACTTTGAATATAGCGTCTGTACCGTTTCTCTCCGAAAAACCCGAGTGAAATCAGTCGAAAGAGGAGAGTTTCGCGTTTGAAATGAGCCCAAAAAATCCTAAATACGCCTACTAGAAGATAAGATACAGCGGTTTAAAAACTTCGAAATTTAAAAAAATCAAAAATACCCTTCCACTCTTTTGAATATAGCGTCTCAACCGTTTCTCTCCGAAGAACCCGAATGATATCACTCGAAAGATGAGAGTTTCGCGCTTGAAATGAACCAAAAAAATCATAATTACACCAACTAGAAGATAAGATACAGCGGTTTAAAAACTCCGAAATTTCAAAGAATCAAAAATACCCTTCCACTACTTTGAATATAGCGTCTGTACCGTTTCTCTCCGAAAAAGCCGAGTGATATCAGTCGAAAGAGGAGAGTTTCGCGCTTGAAATGAGCCCAAAAAATCCTAAATACGCCTACTAGAAGATAAGATACAGCGGTTTAAAAACTTCGAAATTTAAAAAAATCAAAAATACCCTTCCACTCTTTTGAATATAGCGTCTGAACCGTTTCTCTCCGTAAAACTCGAATGAAATGAATCGAAGGAGGAGAGTTTCGCGCTTGAAATGATCCTAAGAAATCCTAAATAAGCCTACTAGAAGATAAGATACAGCGTTTTCAAGACGGCGAAATATTAAAAAATAAAAATACCCTTCCACAATATTGAAGATAGCGTCTAAACCGTTTCTCTACCAAAAACCCGATTGAAATGATTCGAAAGAGGAAAGTTTTGCGCTTGAAATGATCCTAAGAAATCCTAAATACGCCTACTAGAGGATAAGATACAGCGGTTTAAAATCTTCGAAATTTTAAAAAATCAAAGATTCCCTTAGACTTTTAAGAAGATTGCGTCTGAACCGTTTCTCTCCGAAAAACTCCAATGAAACGAATCGAGGAGAGTTTCGTGCTTGAAATGAGCTGAAAAAATCCTAAATACGCCTACTAGAAGATAAGATACAGCGGTTTAAAAACTTAGAAATTTTAAAAAATCAAATATACCCTTCCACTCTTTTGAATGTAGCGTCTGAACCGTCTCTCTCCGAAAAATCCGAATGAAATCAGTCGAAAGAGGAGAGTTTCGCGCTTGTAAGGAGCCAAAAAAATCCTAAATACGCCTACTAGAAGATAAGATACAGCGGTTTAAAAACTTCGAAATTTTAAAAAATCAAAAATACCCTTGCACTATTATGAATATAGCGTCTGAACCGTTTCTCTCCGAAAAACCCGAATGAAATGATTCGAAAGAGGAGAGTTTCGCGCTTATAGGGAGCCAAAAAAATCCTAAATACGCCTACTAGAAGATAAGATACAGCGGTTTAAATATCCCGAAATTTTAAAGAATCAAAAATACCCTTCCACTGTTTTGAATATAGCGTCTGAACCGTTCCTCTCCGAAAAACCCGAATGAAATCAGAAGAAAGAGGAGAGTTTCGCGCTTGAAATATGCCAAAAATATACTAAATACGCCTACTAGAGGATAAGATACAGCGGTTTAAATATCCCGAAATTTTAAAAAAACAAAAATACCCTTGCACTATTTTGAATATAGCGTCTGAACCGTTTCTCTCCGAAAAACCCGAATGAAATGATTCGAAAGAGGAGAGTTTCGCGCTTGTAAGGAGCCAAAAAAATTCTAAATACGCCTCCAAGAAGATAAAATAGCGTGGTTTAAAAACTTCGAAATTTTAAAAAATCAAAAATACCCTTCCACTCTTTTGAATATATCTTCTGAAACGTTTCTCTCCGAAAAACCCGAATGAAATAAGACGAAACAGGAGAGTTTCGCGCTTGAAATGACCCAAAAAAATCCTAAATACGCCTACTAGAAGATAAGATACAGCGGTTTAAATATCCCGAAATTTTAAAGAATCAAAAATACCCTTCCACTAATTTGAATATATAGTCCTAACCGTTTCTCTCCGAAAAACCCGAATGAAACAAGTCGAAAGAGGAGAGTTCCGCGATTGTAAGGAGCCAAAAGAATCCTAAATACGACTACTAGAAGATAAGATATAGCGGTTTAAAAATCCCGAAATTTCAAAGAATCAAAAATACCCTTCCACTACTTTACATATAGCATCTGAACCGTTTCTCTCCGAAAAACCCGAGTGAAATCAGTCGAAAGAGGAGAGCTTCGCGCTTGAAATGATCCTAACAAATCCTAAATACGCCTACTAGAAGATAAGATACAGCGTTTTCAAGATGGCGAAATATTAAAAAATAAAAATACCCTTCCACAATATTGAAGATAGCGTCTAAACCGTTTCTCTACAAAAACCCGATTGAAATGATTCGAAAGAGGGAAGTTTTGCGCTTGAAATGATCCTAAGAAATCCTAAATACGCCTACTAGAAGATAAAATACAGCGGTTTAAAATCTTCGAAATTTTAAAAAATCAAAGGTTCCCTTAGACTTTTAAGAAGATAGCGTCTGAACCGTTTCTCTCCGAAAAACTCCAATGAAACGAATCGAGGAGAGTTTCGTGCTTGAAATGAGCTGAAAAAATCCTAAATACGCCTACTAGAAGATAAGATATAGCGGTTTAAAAATTCCGAAATTTCAAAGAATCAAAAATACCCTTCCACTACTTTGAATATTGCGTCTGTACCGTTTCTCTCCGAAAAACCCGAGTGAAAACAGTCGAAAGAGGAGAGTTTCGCGTTTGAAATGAGCCCAAAAAATCCTAAATACGCCTACTAGAAGATAAGATACAGCGGTTTAAAACTTGGAAATTTAAAAAAATCAAAAATACCCTTCCACTTCTTTACATATAGCGTCTGAACCGTTTCTCTCCGAAAAACCCGAGTGAAATCAGTCGAAAGAGGAGAGTTTCGCGCTTGAAATGATCCTAAGAAATTCTAAATACGCCTACTAGAAGATAAGATACAGCGTTTTCAAGACGGCGAAATATTAAAAAATAAAAATACCCTTCCACAATATTGAAGATAGCGTCTAAACCGTTTCTCTACCAAAAACCCGATTGAAATGATTCGAAAGAGGAAAGTTTTGCGCTTGAAATGATCCTAAGAAATCCTAAATACGCCTACTAGAGTATATGATACAGCGGTTTAAAATCTTCGAAATTTTAAAAAATCAAAGGTTCCCTTAGACTTTTAAGAAGATTGCATCTGAACCGTTTCTCTCCGAAAAACTCCAATGAAACGAATCGAGGAGAGTTTCGTGCTTGAAATGAGCTGAAAAAATCCTAAATACGCCTACTAGAAGATAAGATATAGCGGTTTAAAAATCCCGAAATTTCAAAGAATCAAAAATACCCTTCCACTACTTTGAATATAGCGTCTGTACCGTTTCTCTCCGAAAAACCCGAGTGAAATCAGTCGAAAGAGGAGAGTTTCGCGCTTGAAATGAGCCCAAAAAATCCTAAATACGCCTACTAGAAGATAAGATACAGCGGTTTAAATACTTCGAAATTTAAAAAAATCAAAAATACCCTTCCATTCTTTTGAATATAGCGTCTCAACCGTTTCTCTCCGAAAAACCCGAATGATATCACTCGAAAGATGAGAGTTTCGCGCTTGAAATGAACCAAAAAAATCATAATTACACCTACTAGAAGATAAGATACAGCGGTTTAAAAACTCCGAAATTTTAAAAAATCAAAGATACCCTTCCACTATTTTGATTATAGCGTCTGAACCGTTCCTCTCCGAAAAACTCCAATGAAACGAATCGAGGAGAGTTTCGCGCTTGAAATGAGCTGAAAAAATCCTAAATACGCCTACTAGAATATAAAATATAGCGGTTTAAAAACTCCGAATTTTAAAAAATCAATAATACCCTTCCACAATTTTGAATATAGTGTCTGAACCGTTTCTCTCCGAAAAACCCGAATGAAATCAGTCGAAAGTGGAGAGTTCCGCGATTGTAAGGAGCCAAAAGAATCCTAAATACGACTACTAGTAGATAAGATATAGCGGTTTAAAAATCCCGAAATTTCAAAGAATCAAAAATACCCTTCCACTACTTTACATATAGCATCTGAACCGTTTCTCTCCGAAAAACCCGAGTGAAATCAGTCGAAAGAGGAGAGCTTCGCGCTTGAAATGATCCTAAGAAATCCTAAATACGCCTACTAGAAGATAAGATACAGCGTTTTCAAGACGGCGAAATATTAAAAAATAAAAATACCCTTCCACAATATTGAAGATAGCGTCTAAACCGTTTCTCTACCAAAAACCCGATTGAAATGATTCGAAAGAGGAAAGTTTTGCGCTTGAAATGATCCTAAGAAATCCTAAATACGCCTACTAGAGGATAAGATACAGCGGTTTAAAATCTTCGAAATTTTAAAAAATCAAAGATTCCCTTAGACTTTTAAGAAGATTGCGTCTGAACCGTTTCTCTCCGGAAAACTCCAATGAAACGAATCGAGGAGAGTTTCGTGCTTGAAATGAGCTGAAAAAATCCTAAATACGCCTACTAGAAGATAAGATATAGCGGTTTAAAAATCCCGAAATTTCAAAGAATCAAAAATACCCTTCCACTACTTTGATTATAGCGTCTGTACCGTTTCTCTCCGAAAAACCCGAATGAAATCAGTCGAAAGAGGAGTGTTTCGCGCTTGAAATGAGCCCAAAAAATCCTAAATACGCCTACTAGAAGATAAGATACAGCGGTTTAAAAACTTCGAAATTTAAAAAAATCAAAAATACCCTTCCACTCTTTTGAATATAGAGTCTCAACCGTTTCTCTCCGAAAAACCCGAATGATATCACTCGAAAGATAAGAGTTTCGCGCTTGAAATGAACCAAAAAAATCATAATTACA